>NW_026885580.1:0-68961 GCF_032173495.1 Musca vetustissima
CCAAATACCTTATATATCTTTCGATTTGTACGAAATTTCGCATAGCGTAATGAATTAGGTCTAGAATGATGTGTGTTAAGTTTGTAAACAAAATCCAGATCATAATTTTTAATATTTTTATACCCTTCACGACACTGTGGTACAGGGTATTATGTCTTTGTGCATATGTTTGTAACAGGCAAAAATAATCGAGATAGACCCATGGTTCCTTTTGAGAATATGCATAGAATCACTTTTTTAGTCGATTTATGCATGTCCGTCCGACCATCTCTCTGTCTGTCCATGTTAAATTGTAAACAAAGTACAGGTCGCATTTATAATCCGAATTTGATGAAATTTGGCGCAGCTCACTTATATATTGAAATTGGGAAAAATCGGTTCAGATTTAGATATATCTCCCATATATATTTTCGTCCGATTTGCACGAAATTTGGTATAGCGTAATGAATTAGATCTAGAATTATGTGTGTTAAGTTTCCTGAAAATCGGTCCTGATTTAGATATAGCTCCCATATATATTTTTGTCCGATTTAATGAAAATGGTCCACCAAATTTTGGCATGTTCCTTCGAGGGAACATTAACATGCAAATTTAAGTATACTTATGTACAATATACTCAAAGTGGTGAAGGGTATCATATAGTCTGCCCAGTCCGACATTACTACTTTCCTTACTGGTTTTTAAATGGCTTAGCTTATTCTTTTTGTTCAAAATTTGTTGGAGTTGGTTCAACATATTATTTTTTCCGCCGGTTTGAAGTAAATTATGACGCAATAATCCTTCGAATGTAAGCAAATTGTGTACATCATACTCTGCTCGAATCATTATATAAATCCTTTACTCCATTGAAGTCATTGCAGTATATTATTTATTTTGTTTAACCCAACCAGTAATGAATTCCCACCATTACCGTATAATAAATGTATTCAATTTCATTAAATCAATGATATTTTGATATCACATTTTAATGGGAAACCAATAATATTGCTAATGAGATTAGCAATAATATCCTTGGGTCTGATTATTACCAGCCCCACCCACATTCTTAGCTGTTCGCATCTTCACATTTTATGTCTGTAATTATCCCCATTGGTTATCGAATATTCATAGTCGTTCGTCGTTTGCATCGCATTGACTGCCACATCCACATGAATTCTCGTTTGCATAACATCATCAAATTAAGCTGGTCATGCTGCTGTTTTTGCAGAATTTTGTTGTGCTGCTTCTTACATAAAATATTTACATTGGACATTGTTTGGACTTTGAAGATGGTTATGATTATGTATATCTATATACGAGAGAGATAATTGGATAACAAATATATAATTGAAGTAAATTATTGGAAATTATATTGACCCATATCGTTTGCAAATTTCTCTGTTTATGGTGTTTTAATATTCTTCTCTTATTAGATTATAATAATAGCCAAATTAAACATGTATCCTTGTGTAGGTGTGTGCGTTTGTGGGGGTGTTTCGTTGCATATAAGCTCAAAAGTATAGAACATCGTTAGCTTAACAAAGACAATGTTTACGCTTTTGTTTTGGAAAATTACAATATTCCTAGACTGCAATAACACAGGTCAACAAAATTGAAAATCTATTTAGAGAAGTTTATAGATTAAATGACTAAATTTTGGATCATATGCGTTTGCATCCCATTCTGTCTCAGCAACAATGATGTAAATAACAAAATTTGCATTTGAAGTAGCAAAATCTACGCTCAGATATTGATATAACTAACTATAGGGTATTACAAATGGGGGAGGTGCCCACCCACATCTGGTGTTTAGAATTTTTTTTATACCCTACACAACTATGTTGTCAGGGTATTATAACTTTGTGCAGTCCCAAAAGTTGGTAACGTCCTAGACCCACCTTTAAGTATATCGATCTTTATATCTCGACTGTCCATTATAATTTGTAAAGACGATATAGGCCACAGTTATAGACCCATCTTCACGAAATTTTGCATGTAGTATGGGTTCTGGCCAATGAAGACCCTTATTGAGATCGGTTAATATTTAGGGGATGAAATGGACCAAAAACTTTATTTTTGTCGGTTTTTCTGGTCGCTCCAGAGGCTGCAATTATGGCCCAAACTCCGCGAATTTGTGCATGGAGAAGGGAATCGGGCCAAGGAATAAGCATTCCTGTATTGATAAATATTAATCAATATTTAGCGGGTAAAACGGACTCTGACTTTTGTGTGAAAAATGAAGGGCATAGACCCGAGAAGTTGATAGTATATCCAAGAGGAGGGGTTGACCTTTAAATTGATACCAATTTCATTGTCGTGTGTACTCGGATGTAGGAGTTACATTTAAATATTTTCAGGTGTATACGTACTCAGATATTATTTAGTAACCCATTACCACACTAGAGGGCGAAATATACCGCTGTTGAAATGTTCCGTGAGGTTCCCGTTAAGGTCAACGACATGCCTATAATTTTCGGTGATGATCACATAATAATTTTGGGATGAAGTGAATCGAAAACTTAATTTTTGTGTGTGTGTTTTTTTCGAGTCGATCTATAGGCCAAAAACCGAACATCACAACACAACCCACGGTGGAGGGAATCTGGACAAGTACTGAATGTTAGTAAAATTTGTTTACCTCTAGTCAGGCAAGTGGGTGCAAATATCACGAAATATTGGCCAGACCCAGAATATAGACAATTTTCTAGGAAATTGTCTGGGTTATCATATGGTCGCCCCCGTCCGACTATACTGCTCCGCTCACTATGTCTTTGTGCATATGTTTGTAACAGGCAAAGGAAACGAGATAGACACATGGTTCCTTTTGAGAATATGCATAGAATCACTTTTTAAGTCGATTTATGCATGTCCGTCCGTCTGTCTGTCCATGTTAAATTGTAAACAAAGTACAGGTCGCATTTATAATCCGAATTGGATGAAATTTGGCATAGGTCACTTATTTGGCCCAAGGACGAACCCTATTGAATTTGGGAAAAATCGGTTTAGATTTAGATATAGCTCCCATATATATTTTCGACCGATTTAATGTAAACGGTCCCTATATATCTTTAGATTTGCATGAAATATGGTACAGGTGCATAGTAATGTGTGCCAAGTTTCGAGAAAATCGGTTCAGATTTAGATATAGCTCCCATATATTTTCGTCCGATTTAAGGTGTGTTAAGTTTCCTAAAAATCGGTTCAGATTTAGATAAAGCTTCCATATATATTTTCGTCCGATTTAATGTAAATGGTGCACCAAAGTCCCTATATATCTGCCGATTTGCGCAAATTTGACACAGAGTAATGAATTAGGCCTAAAGGATGCGTGTTAAGTTTCCTGAGAATCGGTTCAGATTTAGGTATAGCTTCTATAAGTGACCAAATGAAAAATTTAGTATCGGCTGCAGAATGACATGTTTTTGTGGATCCAATTTCATTTTACTGGTCCTTAAAAATGCGACGTCTGTTAGGATTCATCTGTTGAACATATCTAAAGTGGTGAAGGGTATCATATAGTCGGCCCCGTCCGACTTTACTACTTTCCTTACTGGTTTTTAATATAAGTTCATGTTTTGTCATAAACCAGTCCCATGTTCGGTATTTTGAAGGATTTAGCTTCCATGCTTCCGGTTTCGTAAAGAGTAAAAAAATATATTTGCAGAAAGTTTCCCCATAATCCTGTTCGTTAACAAACACCCAACATGGATTGTGTACTTTCCAGAAAAAATTGAAGCATATATGTCAAGTTTGTGAGGGTGTGCCAAAAAAATTTCTTTCATATCATAAGATAACTGAGAGGATTTTCCGAGAAAGTCTCACTACTTCAGATTGTTGAACGATGCGACTGATGAGCTCTCTTGTACGGTATTTGAGGACCTAACAGTGAGAGAATTTACTATTGAAGTCATATTCTAATATATAAATCTTATATACATTATTTTATATTAAGGGAATCCCCCCCCCCATTCACCATTTTAATTTCTGAAGATTTTCAATGGGCTGGTATATCAATACCAATGCTTGTTAAGGTTTGTAACTTTACACATATATAACTGAAAATTTAAAAAAGAAGAAAAATAATTTACCAAAATTGTTTGTTATTGTTTTGTTGTTGTTTTTTGTGATCAATGAAAAGTCCTTATTTTTGATAGCGGGCATGATCCTCACTGAAACATCGGAATCCGAAAATTCCAACGGTGTTAGAAAGAGTACATGTCTGGCTCTCGTTTGAATTAGGATTATTGACCGTTGGACCGTTGAAAAAATATTTTTCAAAAAAAAAAAAATCTCCGATTTTATACCAAAACCCAAGTTAAAAAACACGGAAGATCTTCACCGATTGGCTTTATCCTAGTTCATACGATAACTATACACTCACAGAGAAACGTGTAAAAATTTGAAATCGATTGGGTTATTAGTTTTTGAGTTATCGTGCCCGCCATTCGCAAAAAAATGTTTAGAGAAAAACGCGTTTAAAGTTTGAGAAGCCCTTCAGCCGTCACTTGATGCTGACACAATAAATCGGCTATATCTTCAAGAGTTCTTGAGATTTTCATTTGAAATTTTGTAGGGACATTCTTTAATTAGTGTAGATTCGAATTATATCAACAAAATTTTGGCCCCGGGAATGGGGGGGTCCCCTTAATAGAACTCAGGCCAGATTGAAGGTCCATCACTCACATAGCCTACACTGGAAACTTTTCATGATTATGTATATATATGAACAATATTGCCAATTTTTGAATATTCCATTTTCAAAAAATCGGTTTATTCTACATCAATGATTTTTGGTACACATATAAAGTCAACCAAGTCAGTTTGTTCGATTATATTGATAAAACAATCTGCGGCAATTTTGTCGTATTATCCAATCCACTACTATATGCGATGAGAAGTACGTAAAAAGTGCTAAAGTCGAGAACTACGAATCTTCATATTTATACCCTTATATATATGAGCATATGTCTGTAACAGGCAAAAGGAAACGAGTTAAACACATCGATCCGTTTGAGAATCACTTTCTAAGTCGTTTATGCATGTCCGTTCGCCCGTCCATCTAACAATATTAAATTGTAAACAACGTACAGGTCGCATTTATGATCCGAACTGGATACAATTTGACAAAGGTCACTTATTTGGTCTAAAGACGAAAACTGTTGAAAATCGATTCAGATTTATATATAAACCCGCACGAATGTTTCGTTGAAATCTCCTCTGATTTAAATATTTGTCCGATTGAGATAAAATTTTGCACAAGGTAATGAATTATATCTGGACTGATGTATGCGAAGTTTTGTTGAAATCGGTTCAGATCTAGATATAGCTCCCTTATATAGTTTCGTCCTATTTTATGTGAATGATGCACCAAACTTCCAATATTTGTCCGATAACGATAAAATTTTGCATACCGAATGCAATTGATTCAAGAATGATGTGTGTTAAGGTTTGTTGAAATTGGTACGGATTTAAATATATGTGTTACATATGTATTTATACCCTACACAACTATGTTGCCGCGAAATATTGGTTCTAGCCCCCCTTTAAGTCATATCTCGACTAGCTGAGTCGATATAGACATGTGTGTCCGTCCGTCTCCCCATTATAATTTGTAAACACGATACAGGCCACAGTTATGGACCAATCTTCAAGAAATTTTGCATGTAAAATGGGTTCTGGCCAATGAAGACCCCTATTTTTTTTTGGTAAAGATCTGTTAATATTTAGAGGATGAAATGGACCAAATACTTAATTTTTGTCAGTTATTCTGGTCGCTCCAGAGGCCGCAATTTTTGCCCGAACATCGTGAAATTTTACATGGAGAATGGGATCGGGCCAAAGAAAAAGCATGACTGTTTTGATAAAGATCTGTAAATATTTAGCGGGTCAAATGGACCCTGACTTTTGTGTGAAAAATGACAAAATTTGTATCCTATAGCGTATATATTTACTCCTGAAGGACATAGACCCGAGAAGTTGATAATATATCAAAGAGGAGTGGTTGGCCTTTAAATTGAATTAAATTGTATTGTCGTATGTACTCGGATGTGCGAGTTACACTTAAATGCTAACAGGTGCTTACGTACTCAGATATTATTTAGTAACCCATTACCACACTAGAGGTCGGCAATATAGCGCTGATTGCTTTGAGATATTCCATGAAGTTCCAGTTATCGCCAAGTACAACGCCTATAATTTTCGGTGATGATCAGATAATAACTTTGGAATGAAGTGTGCCGAAAACTTATTTGCTTTGTGTTTTTTTTTTTTTTTTTGATTCAATCTATTATAAGCCGAACATCACAACTCAACCCACGGTGAAGGGAATATGGACAAGTAAGGGAAGGGCTGTACTGAATATTGGTAATATTCGAAAATATGTCAGTGTAAGGAAGAGGTGCTGTTGACCTCTAATCGGCCAAGAGGGTGCAACTATCACGAAATATTACCCAGGCTCGAAAAAAAATCCGCAGGAAGATCGAGTTCTGTGGTAGTTGTGTAGGGTATCGTATAGTCGGCCGCGTCTGACTATACGGCTCCGTTCAGTGGTTTTTCGTACGATTTTATGTAAATGGGACAACGAAAAGCATATGTTTGTTCGATTTACACGAAATTTGGCAGAGGGTATTAAATTGAGCTTAGAAGGAAGTGTTTTAAAGGTGCAAAAACCAAATGGTGTATGCAATGGTATAGCTCAATGTTTACCTATAGCTCCCATACATCTTTTAGCTCGATTTCATACAAATGGTACAACAAAGAGTTCAAGTCTGCCCGTTTGACATGCAATTTTTCATTGATATCAGTATGTTTATTTTTTAATTGGTACAAATATCTATGTAAATCACACATGTAATTTCGCTCGATTCTATCTCAATGGTCCTCCAACGATGCCTCTTTATTTCAATAATTTCGCAATTTTTGGTTAAATAGTGTAATAATAACCATTATTTGGTAAATTATTATTATTATTTTGAAAATTGTATCTACAATACTGAATGTTTAACAATTGTTATGAGAAATAGTAAAATAATTAATTTACTTCGCCATGTGCACTAATATGCCTTAGACATGCAGCCTTCGTTAACACTAAATCCTTATGATCATGTAGTTGAATATACATACCTACACGCACATAAAGTCGAAATAATAATGGTCCATTGTATGGTATGCATGTTAACACTTACACATTAGCCCACATTTAGAATGGTATTCTTTAAAATGCAATTTACGGTGGGCAACGTATTGTCATATGCCTAAATTTTTTGAAATTCTTCAGATAATCGTAATATTGGTCTCAGATCCAACTTCGTCGATCGTAACATATTGGTTATGTCTAACAATTATATACGATCCGCATATTTATCAAATTGATGGACACGTATTTTAAAACCAATCCAGGCACCAGTTGCAAATATAGTTTGCACTTTGACATTTGAGATCACAAACCAGGCAACGTTTATCTTAATATATTTGTAATGTATTTGATGAAAAAAATAATAAATAAAAAAATGCCACTGTGTAGTATTCTGCTCATTTCATTAAGCATGTTATTGTATGCGTTGCACTAATAAGAATATTACCGTTTATTGCATCACAGATAGAAAATGCATTCACACATTTTCTCTATATACGTCGTAGGATTATTGAACATGGTGATTATATCTCATGCATATAAGCTAAAATATTAGTTTATTGAACACTTTAAAATTGTCTATATATTCAATAATAATTATACCCTTCATCACTCTGTGGTACTAGGTATTATGTTGTAACAGGCAAAAGGAATCGAGATAGACCCATGGTTCCTTTTGAGAATATGCATAGAATAACTTTATGAGTCAATTTATGCATGTCCGGACATGCGTTCATGTATTTTAGTGGGCAACGCACAGGTCGCTTTTATGATCCGAATTTGATAACATTAGTACAGGACGAACTCTATTGAAATAAGGGAAAATCGGTATTGATTTACACCTATCATGTATAATTTCGTCCAATTTAATGCTAAAGATTTAGATATAGCTCCCATATATAGTTTAGTCCTATTTAATTTAGATTTTGCACCAAACCCTCAATATCTGTCCGATCGGGACAAGATTTTGCACTTCGCACTAAATTAGCTCATTGAAATGCTCATTTCAGGATAAAATTCTAAGACGATATAGCCATGTCCATCTGTTGTAGCCACGTAATCTTCTGAAGGAAATGAGATGTTTTGTATTTTGAACATGTTTTCAGCTAAACTTGCTGTAATTCCCATACTAAGAAATATCTATATGGTCCACTATTCGGGTATAACCCAACCTGGTTGTTTTTTTGTATTTTAGATTCCATTAGGTAAGATCTCTCTACTAAAAATTTTTGAAATCGGCCCATTTTGTGGGGTAAAAAATATTTGATCTCAGTTGATTCATGCATGCAGAGTACATTTCGCATTTATGATCCGAATTGGATGACATATGACACAGCTCATTTATTTGGCCCAAGGATGAACCCTATGAAATCGGTTAAGATTTAGATATAGCTCCCATATATAGTGATATTCGATGTTAAGTAAATCGTGCCCAAAGACCCAATGTAAGGCCAATTGGCACAAGAATGTTGTACAACATACTGAAGTTACTGTAGACTAACGTGTGTTTAAGTTTTGTTGCAATCGGTTCTGATTTACGTCCGATTTTACTCAAATGGTGCATCAAAGAACTAAAGTTAGGAGGGTTGCCACAAACTTTTTCACAACGTACTGAAGTTAGTATAGTCTAAGTTGTTGGAATCGGTTCAGATATATTTATAGCTCACATATATTTTTTCATCCGATTTTAAGTAAATGGTGCACCAAAGTTAAGCCGATTGGCACACAATTTTGCACAACATATTGATGTTACTATAGCCTAACGTGTGGCAAGTTTCCTTGAAATCGGCTCAGACTTACATGTTGCTCCCATATATAGTTTCGTCCGATTTTAAGTAAATGGTGCACCAAAGCATAGAATGACATAATTGCGTTTTGTAAAAATGCAGACATAGCCCATATACATTTTATATTTTCGACGACTTCATTTTAATTGGGCTACAAATAATCAATCGGTGTCCAATTGAGATATGCTTTAAACCGATTTACATAATTTGTCCCATTGCAAAAAATGACTCTATATCTGTGCAAATAAAAAATGTAGTATAAATTATAGAATGAAATTTTTATAGATTGTTTTAAGTCGGTTCACATTTAGATTTATGCAATTTCCATTCGGTATTAAAATAGAAAATTAAAATTAGCTATATCGGTTCTCATTTCCGGTATTTTAAATATTTATCTTAACGGAAGGTATGAAATACAAAACTATAACGTTAGGTTAGAAAATGGGTGGACCGGTCAACATTTAGGTGTCGCCCAAGTGTTCCGAGATTTGAAATTGTTTTGCATGTAATGCATATGTTTCAGAACATTATTATTTATTGTTTTATTTATATGCCAATAAAAGTAGATTTGAAATTTCTACTGCCAGTGGGTTTTAAATGTGGAGGATTGTAAAATCTTTCTTGGAAATTAAAGTCTTGGCGAATATACAAAACTTAAACCATGCATTTTTCGCAAACACTTTGTTCTTTTGTTGTTATAAAAAGTGAATTGCACATCCTTACACAAAATTAGATTAGTTCTTAATGTAATTCTCTGCAATTTCTTTGTTTCTCTTTTACGCACTACTTGGCTACCTGCACTTTTGGCACATAATCCTATTTAATCGTCTTCTATGAAAAGCCAACTCAGCCAAGAAGTAGGCGTCAATGTTGGGCGATGACAGTCAAGGCAAATACGACAAGTAGTGCAATCTGATTTCTTTCGACTACTACTACTGCTGCTGTTGAGTATTTAGGCCGCCTAGCTGACTGACTGACTCTATTTAAAGGCTACATGAGAGACTACTATGTAGGTTCTTTTTTGCCATTTCATTACAATGATATGGGCGTTTGGAAGAATGGGAAGAGTCTGACAGTTGTTTTTTGTTGTTGTTGTTGCTGGTTTGGTACTTTCAGTTATTTGCTTGTATTTTTCTTTTTTTGGCGTTTTCGGCTAGTATGTCAAATGTCAGTCTGTAACCACGTCATTATTGCCGTACATTGTGTGGCATAGTCATGTTGGCCGAATTCTTCCTAAATTTTCGGAGTGTGTGTGTTCAAGAACAGTGAAGGTTAGAAAAATTATTATGTGTTAAACGAATAAGCATGATTGCTTTGAAGATCACCTTTCAATAGCAAGCGTGTCAAATTAACTAAGATTTTTGTGGGAAAAAATACAAAATTTGCTCATTATGACATAATGTTCACTCCGGGAAGACATAATCCAGAAAAGTTGACAGTATACGGGAAGCCTTTGACTTTTAAACTCATATCAATTCTATTGATGTAAGAAAACGGCTGTGGGAGATATACTTAAATTTGTAAAGGGAGGTCCATGGTTTAATATTACCCCTACCCCACTAGAAGTTACAAATTGGAGCAAAAGTTGTTGCTTAGGGTGTCATATGATCGGCTCCATATATTTATACCCTTCACCACACTGTGGTACAGGGTATTATGTCTTTGTGCATATATTTGTAACAGGCAAAAGGAAACGAGATAGACACATGGTTCCTTTTGAGAATATGCATAGAATTTCTTTCTAAGTCGATTTATGCATGTCCGTTCGTCCGTCCGTCTGTCCATATGTCTGTGCATATTAAATTATAAACAAAGTACAGGTCGCATTTATGATCCAAATTGGATGAAATTAGGCATAGGTCACTTATTCGGCCCAAGGACGAACCCTATTGAAATTGGGAAAAATCGGTTCACATTTAGATATAGCTCCCATATATATATTTAACCGATTTAATGTAAACGGTCCCTATATATCTCTCGATTTGCACGAAATTTGGTACAGCCTAATCATTTCGGTCTAGAATTATGTCTGCCAAGTTTCGAGAAAATCGGTCCAGATATAGCTCCCATATATAGTTTCGTCCGATTTCATGTAAATGGTGCACCAAAGTCCCTATATATCTTTCGATTTGCACGAAATTTGGCATAACGTACTGAAATGAGCCTAGAGAGATGTCGGCCAAGTTTCGAGAAAATCGGTCCAGATTTCTATATAGCTCCCATATATAGTTTCGTCCGATTTCATGCACCAAAGTCCCTATATTTCTTTCGATTTGCACAACATTTGGCATAAAGTACTGAATTGAGCCTAGAGTGATGTCTGCCTTGTTTCGTGAAAATCGGTCCAGATTTAGATATAGCTCCCTTTTATTATAGATTGATTTTAAGTAATTGACGCACCAAGGAACCAATACGCTGATAGGAACAAAACGTTCTGAAATTACTATAACCTAACCTTTGACATGTTTGTTTCAAATCGCTTAATATTTGGATAGAGCTTCCATATATATTTTCGCCCGATTTCAAGTAAATTGGGCATCAATCTCCTCATGTAGTCAGATTGACATAAAATTTTGCACAACTTACAAAATTGAGCATAAATTACGTAGTTGCGTTTTCTACAAGAGCAGACATAGCCCAACGGATGGCCTATTGATATTTGTTTGAAGTCGATTCAGTCGATTCACATTTAGATAAATATCACATATTTTATTTCATCCAATTTCATGTTAATAGTCCTGTTTAATATAGCTATAGTGGTGAAGGGTATCATATAGTCGGCCCCGTCCGACTTTACTACTTTCCTTACTGATTTACATATTGTATTTATATAAAATTCTGACTGGTACGAGAAGCTGTAGACTCTTATTTTTTACAAAGACAATTAAAAAAATCGTATGGTTTTTATAGATTCGCTAAGTACTGTATTATCTCCTTCAATAGCTTACAAACACTCCCAGTTCTTATACTGATGTAAGCGCACACAAACCTTCACATCGATGTATGTAAACTCATATACAAATGCTTATCAAAACTTTAGTTGTCCATGTATCTTGTCAAAGGCCTTTGTTGTATAACAACAGACAAATATCTTGTAAATAGATTTGTGTAGGATTGTAGTCTAGATACCAAATATCCGCACAGGCAAAGCCTGCATCCTACCAACCAATAGCAAATCCATCTGTATGACATAAAGAGGAAGAATTTGGACGAAACCTTAGTTTGTTTCGCTTGCAAAATTTTAGTGAAAATCACTTCTTGTCTATTCTGAGATTTAATTTTTTTTCCAATGTTAGCGTTTGACTTATGTGTCTGGCATAACCGCAGCCGTAGTCGATAATAGGACCACATAGCAGCAAACCCATGGAAATTCCCAAGATTAGCTTCTACTTTTATTAAATGAAAACGAAAATAACCAACAACATATTGTTGTTGTTGCTGTGAATGCCCGTCATTTTAATTCGATCTGTTTTGTTTCCAATAGATTTTAGGCATGGTATCCAATATCATCAGTTACCTCATCTATTGTTTTCCCGTCTTATTTGGCCTTTAAATGCATGTCTGGATATTGGGATGATTGTAAGGATAATGCCATTGTGTCAAGTAGCATTTAATGGGCGAATGAATAGAGATGGAAATAGAATGAGATGATATTCTTAAACTGAAAATATTTCTGCCGAATAACAAAGGAAATGGTGTAGGATTACCAAAACGTAATTGGAAATAAAATTTGCAAACAAAAAAATAAAAGGTTTCGTATTCCTAGATTTGTTGAAATGAAATTGGAAACATATTTTAACATTTTTAAATGTTTCCCATAAAATATTGGTCGAAATAAATGTGGGGAGAATCCCTATACAGATAGATAAAATAATTTTACATACAATGGCGTTCATGAGGGAGTAGTTATGTGTTTTTTCGAACGTGAAGGGTGATGATGTACTTAGACGAAAATGTCAATGGAAATGTGTTGTACACAGGAAGCCGTGCCAATACATATATATTTAAGCATGTTATTCAATAGAAAAGACGTAGCTACAGATAATTTATAAACTATTAAATTTCGGTCCTGATAAGCTATCTATTAAAATTTGTTTATTTTTCCTAATTTTTGGTAATCCTCCACGAAAGAAAATTGAAACACTTGGAAACGGCTTGGATCTGAAAACAGTGTCAAATAGACAATTAGAACATTCAAAATTCCAAAAATTAAGGACTATACGAAAACATGGATCGATATTAAACATGATATTAAGTCGATCTTTCAAATTGGATCTATTTATTTTGTTAATGGAAATGGTTATGATTAGCTTGTGTAATATAAACAAGTTAAACCAGTCACGAAAGTTCGAAAGTCGGACCGGACAGACCCTTCACCATTTTGGTTATATACAATAAATGGTCAGACGTGTACCGATAAATAACAACTTACGTTCTTCTTTAATATTTTTGCCGTAAATGTATAAAAACTTATTGACAGAATAAAAGCAGCACAGACTTGAAATCGGACAAAATTAAATTTGTGATCTATATAGATACATGGACCTATGTGGGATCTATATATAAATCTAGACCGATTTTCACAAAACTTAACACTCTTCATTCTAGGCTCAATTTAATACGCTATGAATAAGGGCATTTATTTAAAAGCAGACGAAAGTATATATTGGAGCTATATCCAAATCCAAACCGATTTTAGTGGAACACACGTAATTTTAGACTCAATTCATTTCGGTATCGGACGAAGGTGTATATGGGAGCTATGTCTAAATCGGAACCCATTTCAATAAAACATCACATACAGGAATCCGTATTTAATGCAGTACAGTGTGTAAAAGTTTGTCACAATTGGACCATATATATATATTCGGACGTACTATGGTAACCATTTATATAAAATCGGACAAATCTGAAGTGAATTTCTCCAATTTCAATAGGTCAAATAAATGATCTAGGGCAAATTTCACCTAATTCGGATAATAAATGCGGTCTGTACTTTATTCGAAAATTCAACATGGACTGGCACGCATAAATCGTTTTCTTTTGACTTTTACAAACATATGTACAATGACATAATACTCTGTATCACTGTGTGGTAAAGGGTATAAAAATCGTAAATTTCAGACTGGCCGAACTTTGTATAACCACTACCATGTGGAAATTCAAAAATACCTAAAACCGATCAGGTCTTCCAGGAGGAAAAGAAATACCAAACAGCAGACAATCAGGTTGGTTTTGTACTTTGAACATACGTAACGTTTCAAAAAGATGTATGCACTTCTCAAAATACCGAATAGGGGAATACGCAAAAGTGGTGGCCAATATTGATAACTTTTTGGTTGTGAGATTTAACTCCCGGTCGAAAAACTTGCCCAACAACCCAAAAATGTCAAATATTGGATCTAGGGTCTATATTAATATTTTTTAGTAGGAAGGTTCGCTATACAATTAATAATTCACAATTCCGAATTACATGCAAATTGGTTAAAAAACGTGTCCAACATCCCCAAAATATCTAAACTTGGGATATTCGCTATATTTTGAGAATGCAAAATACCAAATTACAGAAAATTCGGTTGAAAAAACGTAACCAACATCCCAAAACAGCAAAAATTGGATATCGGTTATATGAGGAATATTCCAAAACGTGGACCGAAATATGCCATTTTCATTGCCATTCATTCTAAACGTATGGGAAATATCTGTGCTTATTTGAAAGGCTATAGCCGTTGAAATCTATCTACTCCTCATTATTGCATCCTTTTAATGGTATGATACATTACATTTTTCAACGACAGTTGTTAGTATTTGACAAGCCGCCAACTTAAGTTATATTTATGTCAATATACAAACAATATTATTATTTCTTCGTTACCGCCACTCGCATATAGATGTGATCCACACCAGCACCTTATTGTAAGCTATGCTCATACCGTTGTGCTAATAAGGTAATATTGTTAACCAACAAATAAATACTCGGCATTGGTCGAACCTTCTATTTCTTTTTGGGCTCCTGATTATTTTGGTATACTGAATTTCTTAGGAAAACCTCTTACAGCAACGGCGATTTCAAGATACAGCTAGGACTTTCTTAGTGCTCGACTTTAATATGGGATTTTTATACCCTTCACCACACTGTGGTACAGGGCAAAAGGAATCGAGATAGACCCATGGTTCCTTTTGAGAATATGCATAGAATCACTTTCTAAGTCGATTTACGCATGCCCGTCTGTCCGTCCGTCCGTCTGTCCATGTTAAATCGTAAACAAAGTACAGGTCGCATTTATTATTCGATTTGGATGAAATTTGGCACAGCTCATTAATTTGGCCTATTGAAATTGGGAAAAATCGGTTCAGATTTAAATATAGCTCCTATATATATTTTCGCCCGATTTAAGGTAAATGGTGCACCAAAGTCCCTAAATAACTTTCGATTTGTACGAAATTTGCATAACATACTGAATTGAGCCTGGAATGAAGTGTGCTAAGTTTCCTGAAAATCGGTCCAGATTTCTATATAGCTCCATATATAGTTTCGTCCGATTTCATGTAAATGTTGCACCAAAGTCCCTATATATCTTTTGATGTTTCTAGAAAATCGGTCCAGATTTAGATATAGCTCCCATATACAGTTTCGTCCGATTTCATGTAAATGGAGCACCAAATTTGGCATAACGTACTGAGTTGAGCCTAGATTGATGTCTGCCAAGTTTCGGGTAAATCGGTCCAGATTTAGATATAGCTCCCATATATAGTTTCGTCCGATTTCACGTAAATGGTGCACCAAAGAACCTATATATCTTTCGATTTGCACGAAATTTGGCATAGTGTACTGAATTGATCCTGGAATGATGTCTACCAAGTTTCGTGAAAATCGGTTCAGGTTTAGATATAGCTGAGTTGAGCCTGAGTTGAGCCTAGAGTGTTGTCTGCCAAGTTTCGGGTAAATCGGTCCAGATTTAGATATAGCTCCCATATATAGTTTCGTCAGATTTCATGTAAATGATGGTCCAAAGTCCACATATATTTTTCGATTTGCACGAAATTTGGCATAGTGTACTGAATTGATGCGGGAATGATGTTTCGTGAAAATCGGTTCAGATCTAGATATAGTTCCCTTACATTATAGATTGATTGTAAGTAATTGACGCACCAAGGAACCAATATATGGCTGATAGAAACGAAACGTACTGAAGTTATTATAACCTAAACTGTGTCAAGTTTCGTTGAAATCGGTTCATATTTGGATATAGCTTCCTTATATTTTTTCGTCCAATTTTAAGTAAATTGTGCGTCAAACTCATCTAGGTCGTTTAACATTTCGATAAATATCACATATTTTATTTCATCCAATTTCATGATTATTGTCCTGTTTAATATACCCATAGTGGTGAAGGGTATCATATTGTCGGCCCCGACCGACTTTACTACTTTCCTTCCTGGTCATTATATACGTCTATTTGATTTTAACCTATGTTGTTTTATTTGGCTATAAAGATTTTACAAAATATGTATTACTGATAATGTCATAATAGGACCAAAAATTATGAATTCTTGATTTGGACCAATTTTTTACTTCCTGGTCGTTTAAGATTATCTGAGTATAACACACACTATCATGAGTCGATTTATTCAAGATATTGAGATATATGCATAGAAAATGAATATTAGTTCAGAGGTATGGCAACTGTTGACGCTACCGACATCCCGGAATTATGGAAGATGTGAGTGTGCTAAGTTTCCTGAAAATCGGTCCAGATTTCTATATAGCTCCCATATATAGTTTCGTCCGATTTCATGTAAATGTTGCACCAAAGTCCCTATATATCTTTTGATGTTTCTAGAAAATCGGTCCAGATTTAGATATAGCTCCCATATACAGTTTCGTCCGATTTCATGTAAATGATGCACCAAATTTGGCATAACGCACTGAGTTGAGCCTAGAGTGATGTCTGCCAAGTTTCGGGTAAATCGGTCCAGATTTAGATATAGCTCCCATATATAGTTTCGTCAGATTTCATGTAAATGATGGTCCAAAGTCCACATATATTTTTCGATTTGCACGAAATTTGGCATAGTGTACTGAATTGATGCGGGAATGATGTTTCGTGAAAATCGGTTCAGATCTAGATATAGTTCCCTTACATTATAGATTGATTGTAAGTAATTGACGCACCAAGGAACCAATATATGGCTGATAGAAACGAAACGTACTGAAGTTATTATAACCTAAACTGTGTCAAGTTTCGTTGAAATCGGTTCATATTTGGATATAGCTTCCTTATATTTTTTCGTCCAATTTTAAGTAAATTGTGCGTCAAACTCATCTAGGTCGTTTAACATTTCGATAAATATCACATATTTTATTTCATCCAATTTCATGATTATTGTCCTGTTTAATATACCCATAGTGGTGAAGGGTATCATATAGTCGGCCCCGACCGACTTTACTACTTTCCTTCCTGGTCATTATATACGTCTATTTGATTTTAACCTATGTTGTTTTATTTGGCTATAAAGATTTTACAAAATATGTATTACTGATAATGTCATAATAGGACCAAAAATTATGAATTCTTGATTTGGACCAATTTTTTACTTCCTGGTCGTTTAAGATTATCTGAGTATAACACACACTATCATGAGTCGATTTATTCAAGATATTGAGATATATGCATAGAAAATGAATATTAGTTCAGAGGTATGGCAACTGTTGACGCTACCGACATCCCGGAATTATGGAAGATGTGAGTGTGCTAAGTTTCCTGAAAATCGGTCCAGATTTCTATATAGCTCCCATATATAGTTTCGTCCGATTTCATGTAAATGTTGCACCAAAGTCCCTATATATCTTTTGATGTTTCTAGAAAATCGGTCCAGATTTAGATATAGCTCCCATATACAGTTTCGTCCGATTTCATGTAAATGATGCACCAAATTTGGCATAACGCACTGAGTTGAGCCTAGAGTGATGTCTGCCAAGTTTCGGGTAAATCGGTCCAGATTTAGATATAGCTCCCATATATAGTTTCGTCCGATTTCACGTAAATGGTGCACCAAAAACCTATATATCTTTCGATTTGCACGAAATTTGGCATAGTGTACTGAATTGATCCTGGAATGATGTCTACCAAGTTTCGTGAAAATCGGTTCAGATTTAGATATAGCTTCCGTATATAGTTTCGACCGATTTCATGCAAATGGTGCACCAAAGTCCCTATATATCTTTCGATGTGCTCGAAATTTGGCATAACGTACTTAACTGAGCCTAGATTGATGTCCGCCTAGTTTCGAGAAAATCGGTCCAAATTTAGATATAGGTCCCATATATAGTTTCGTCCGATTTCATGTAAATGGTGCACCAAAGTCCCTATATATCTTGCGATTTGCACGAAATTTGGCACGACGTACTGAAATGAGCCCAGAGTGATGTCTGTTAAGTTTCGTGAAAATCGGTCCAGATTTATATATAGTTCCCATATAGAGTTTCGTCCAATTTCATGTACATGTTGCACCAAAGTCCCTATATATATTTTGATGTTTCTAGAAAATCGGTCCAGATTTAGATATAGCTCCCATATATAGCTTCGTCCGATTTCATGTAAATGGTGCACCAAATTTGGCATAACATACTGAGTTGAGCCTAGAGTGATGTCTGCCAAGTTTCGGGTAAATCGGTCCAGATTTAGTTTCGTCAGATTTCATGTAAATGATGCTCCAAAGTCCACATATATTTTTCGATTTGCTCGAAATTTGGCATAGCGTACTGAATTGATGCGGGAATGATGTTTCGTGAAAATCGGTTCAGATCTAGATATAGTTCCATTATATTATAGATTGATTTTATGTAATTGACGCACCAAGGAACCAATATATGGCTGATAGAAACGAAACGTACTGAAGTTATTATAACCTAAACTGTGTCAAGTTTCGTTGAAATCGGTTCATATTTTGATATAGCTTCCTTATATTTTTTCGTCCAATTTTAAGTAAATTGTGCGTCAAACTCATCTAGGTCGTTTAACATTTCGATAAATATCACATATTTTATTTCATCCAATTTCATGATAATTGTCCTGTTTAATATACTCATAGTGGTGAAGGGTATCATATAGTCGGCCCCGTCCGACTTTACTACTTTCCTTCCTGGTCATTATATACGTCTATTTGATTTTAACCTATGTTGTTTTGTTTGGCTATAAAGATTTTACAAAATATGTATTACTGATAATGTCATAATACGACCAAAAATTATGAATTCTTGATTTGGACCAATTTTTTACTTCCTGGTCGCTTAAGATTTGATCTGTAATTATCTGAGTATAACACACACTATCATGAGTCGATTTATTCAAGACATTGAGATATATGCATAGAAAATGAATATTAGTTCAGAGGTATGGCAACTGTTGATGCTACCGACATCCCGGAATTATGGAAGATTATCTTGCTATATTACTTCAATGCGATGGCATGACTGGCTGCGAAATTTTCTGTGATTTTGTTTTCTATTTTATATGTATAGATAGATGCAATGGGGAGTACATTACCGCAATTTACCACGCCAATTTTTATAGGGATGATGCGTATTTGTAAGGAAGATAGTGGAAATCCTTTTTAAGATATAAGAATAGAATAGTTATATTATTTAAAATGTGTGATTACTTTTGATGCTATAAGTCCGCATCCACGCTGAATTTTAAAATTTTATCAAGCCTATGTTACTTCTATAGGTACTGTAAAAATCTCAGTAAAATCTGTTAAGCGGGTTTTGACTCCTCAAATAAAACTTTTTATTCTCTATGTGTAAATTATTTAAGTACAACGGGGAGTGCATTTACCTCCAATCGTACTGCGCTCATGTCTGAATGGATGATGTGTATATACGCCTACGTTATTTAGACAGATTTTGAAGACGGTATCTGTAACCGTTCTTAAGATATACCCATATTACATATTCAGAAATTTTGAGGTATGTTCACTATTGATGATATAACTCTTCATCCACGCGGAATTTTTAAAGTTTATCTGGCCTATGTTACTTTCAGGGCATGTCAAGACAGTTTATCAAGACAGTTTAAGGCTATAGCCGTTGAAATCTGTCTACTTCTCATTATTGCATCCTTGTAATGGTATGATACATTACATTTTTCAACGGACAGTTGTTAGTATTTGACAAACTGCCAACTTAAGGCATATTTATGTCAATATACAAACAATATTATTACTTCTTCGTTACCGACACTCGCATATAGATGTGATCAACACCAGCGCCTTATTGTAAGCTATGCCCATATCGTTGTGCTAATAAGGTAATATTGTTAACCAACAAATAAATACTTGGCATTGGTCGAACCTTCTATTTCCTGAATATTATCGTATACTGAAATTATTAGGTGAGCCTCAACAGTAACATCGATTGCAAGATACAGCTAGGGCTTTCTTAGTGCTCGACTTTAATATGGCATTTATTTCATAATATGTAATTATATAAAATATATAGATCTGATGTCGTTTTACCTTCAAGAACCCAAAATGCCACATAAAATTACAGGTTTACACTACTGAATATAACTAGGTCCCTTTAGATGTTTGCTATTGGAGCTATATATATTTTTTTCAATATCAAACATATTCGGAGGATGGGGTGTGCAGGACACCCGATGTCTGTGAGTGTAATCGGTAGTACTGCAGGGTTGTATTCCGGTGTTTAAGAAGAAATGTGTTTATGCCTTTAGTATGACGCCCAAGCAATGTAGCTACTTCGAGGGCCACGACTACCACAATCGATAACACAGCATTTTTGAATCCACCTTGTTCGGGAAACTTTTTCCTTCGCTATATATCAGTATAACACAATAATGTATCAACGGCCTTAAAATACCAAAACCCACACATTGGCATCTCTAAATTTTATGACATCGCCTCTTCGGTCTCAACCTCTGTTTTTTTCAGAAACATCTAACCAAGAGCACATGACGGAATAATTGTTGTTGATTTTCAACCTGACCTTACTTAACCCAAGTTCTACTACTTTCCCATTTCGAGTTCAGTGAATAGGTATGTAAATCAGCATTTGCCTCCAAAGCTTAGGTATGTTCTTATCACTTCATAACTTCAATGGTTTATTGTTGATTTAATCTCTCGTTCGTTCGTTCGTTCGCTCGCTCTCTCATTCCCTCTATTCCCATTCCGCACATAACATATGTTTTCATTTTTGTTGTTGTTATATTTTTTGCATTTTATTATGACATCTTGGCATCGAAATCATTAAAGAACCCCATCATAATGAAAGTTCTTCATATTCCCCAAGCTGAAGGTTGAAACCTTGAGTACTTTTTCCTGTTATTCCAGAAGGCACAAAGTAATTGAAATTAATTAAGCGAATGCACCCATTCGCTCAGTAAGCACTTTAATTTTCTTCTTCCAGTTTTTGTTGTCGTTGTTGTTTCTGCTGCATGGATTCGTGTTCGTTTGTAATTTTACTAAATGTGTTCACATTGCATGGCTTTGCAAAAAAATAAAGTCCCTTCGTTTTCTTTCCTATTCATTGCTGTTGTTGTTGTTGTTTTCATTTTGCTGCTCGCTGTTATTTGCCTTATCTTTGTCATAGGGTCGAAATCGAAACGGCAAATAACAGCAACAGCTTGGCAATGCCAGCAACTTTCTACCACACTTCAGGATGCACTTAAAATGTCGTTGAACTTCGGAGTCCGTCATGCACATAGCACTGAGCTCTCAAGTTGTGCCTGTATTATCCCTTATGATGTTGCATGCAATCTCGCACACTCACACTGACACACAAGCACACACACACCCACATACTCATCCATTCAAATGTTCTCTATTCCGCAAACGGACAAAAAGAAAAAAATAATAAACAACAATTGCCGACACGAAAAGTTACCATTTTTCATAGCACCCTCTATCTGTGTGCGGCTGTTGCTGCTGCACACGGAAAGTGAAAAAACAAAATTCCACACAAAACATCCAACAAAAGGAGTGAACAATTTTTACTTTCCTTTTACGAAAAATACAAACACACACACATACAAATATTCCACATTCCAATGCTATTGGCTGTAATACAAGTGGCGATGGGGTGTACATAGACGTAGTCAGATATTGGGCAGGATTCTGAGAGCACTCGGTGATATTTTACAAATTTACCCAATTTTTTTATAATCATCCTTTGAAATATTTGGCATAGCTCCACTCTAGGCTACGTCACTGTTGCCGGGAGCGCAACATGAGTATTCTGTTACGCTGGCATTACAACACACACTCGCACGCACACAAATACTATAAAATATGTTAACCTACTACTACAACAAGGACCAATACAACTGTTGTTCATCGTTCCACAGTTGCCGTCATCAACACCACCAACTTCGTCGCCGCTAACATTGCTCTGCATATTTCTACAATTACCGTTGTGGGATTACTCTGATGCCATCAAATAAAAGCAGCAACAACACAAAACGACAAGAATTGTATTCCTTATAGTACACACACACAAATAAAAAGAGGAGGACAATTTTACATAAGGTCCTTAAGAGTCACATGCCATCACATTTGAGCTTTACAATGGCACAGTGTTTATTTATTATCCACCAACCAATGATGCAGGATATATTAAGCTATCTTCTCTATTAGGATCTTCTTGAACCTATAATTTATATTTATCTATTAATAGGGGATTTGAATTAGACGCGGCCAGAACACACCTGTTTTATTCTCACTACTTTACTAAGTATTCCACAAAAAGATCTTTCTAAAGGACCCTCGCATTTGGCCCTCGCATTTGGCAATTTGGCCGATGTGGGTGTAATTTGGGATTTCCTCTTATAATCCTATATTTCAATGCCAGTAATATGAAAAACCAGTGAGCGAAGCAGTATAGTCGGACGGGGCCGACCATATGATACCCTACACATCTTCCACGAAAGTCTAACCTTCTGTGGCTTTATGTTCTGAGCTTGGGCAATATTTCGCGATATTTGCACCCGCTTGACCGACTAGAGCTCAAAAAATATTACTAATTACTTGTCCAGATTCCCTTCACCCATTGTGTTGTGAAGTTCGGCTATCAATTGTGGCCTATAGATCAACTCCAAATTACGCAAAATATCAAGTTTTCGGTCCACTTTATCCCAAAACTATTATCTGATCATCACCGAAAATTATTTCCGCCCTCTAGTGTGGTAATGGGTTACTAAATAATATATTACAACATAACCACCTGTAAAAATTTATGTGTAACTCCCGCATTCGGGTACATACGACAATATAATTGGTATAGATTTAAAGGACAACCACTCATCTTCGATATACTATCAACATTTTGGGTCAATGTCCTTCAGGATATATACGCCATAGAATACAAATTTTGTAATTTTTCACACAAAAATCAGGGTCCATTCGACCCGCTAAATATTGACCGATCATTATCAAAACCGGCATGCTTATTCTTTGGCCCTATCCCCTTCTCCATGTAAAAATTCGCGATGTTTGGGCCATAATTGCGGCCTCTGGAGCGACCAGAAAAACCGACAAAAATTTAGTATTTGGTCCATTTCATCCCCGATCTTTACCAAAAACAATAGCCCATTTTTGAATAGCCTCCATATGCAAAAGTAACTGTGGCCTATATTGTTTACAAATGATTTGAAGACGGACACATTTTAAAGACATTAGCCGAGATATAACGATTATCTGAAGATATCGACATTTTCGCGGCGTTACAACCGGCACAAAGCTATAAGAGGCAACATCTTTTTATGAGAAGTCACATAGCCCTATTTGAAGATTTCAATCGACTTTTTTTATTTCCAACTTATGATGGTGAAATTTAGGCACAATTCAGAAAATTTATCTGTGGTGCATGAAATATTGAAAATTCGGAACCAATTCTAACAAAACTTAAAACACTTAAGATAAATCGACCGAATCTATATATGAGAGATATATCTAAATCAAAACTATTTAGGGTAGCCGCATAAAACAATATCCTTAATTATTCGCAGTTATTGGGATTTTTTGCACTTCTCGAAATTTGGCAAACAATTATAAATTGAATGATATGTGTCCCAAAATTAGCTATTTTGGGGAGTTTGGACATGTTTTTCATCCTAATTGGCTGTATTTTGGTAATTTTAGTTTTCGTTCTTTTTTAGGGTAGCCCCAAATATTAGTTTGGGGCCACAAGTAATACATCGTTTTGTTTTATGATTTGTGGCCATTTTAAAGGCACTTCTCGATCATTTCTCCGATATCGACATTTTCGACGACCGGCCTACCTGTGCGAGGTGCATCTTTAACATCAAAAATTGCTAAACGGAATCTACGAAACCAATATTAAACATAATTGGCTGTTACAGTAACGGAACCATAAGCATCATTCACAAATTTAGCCGCTTGGCTTGCATTTTCCTCTTTGTCGTAGAAAAACTGCAAAATGTACATCTTTAACACCCTGTAACTCACAAATGTAGTATTCCGTTTGGGCTGCATCTTTAACACCCTTCATCATCACTTTCATCTTTAACACCCTGTAACTCACAAATGTAGTATTCCGTTTGGGCTGCATATCGTAACATATTTGTCAAACCTTCTCTGAATCCAAATATGGAACATATAGAACATCTCCTTGTAATACCTCCCTCATGAAGGGTCAACACTTGTGAAAATATGTAAATCTATAACGAAGCTTATTGAGTATCCGATTTGACCCCACTTTCGCAACAAACTAATATGTATACCCTTAACCACACTGTGGTACGGGGTATTATGTCTTTGTGCATAAGGAAACTTTGGGCAAAAGGAAACGAGATAGACACATGGTTCCTTTTGAGAACATACATAGAATCAGTTTCTGAGACGATGTATGCATGTCCGTCCGTCTATCAATGTTAAAATGTAAACAAATTACGGGTCGCATTTATGATCGGAATTGGATGAAGTTTGGCACAGCACATTTATTTGGTCCAAGGACGACCCTATTGAAATTGGGAAAAATCGTTCAGATTTAGATATAGATATATAATTTCATCCGATTTAATGTAAATGGTGCACCAAAGTCCCTATATATCTTTCGATTTGCACGAAATTTGGCATAGCATATTGAATTGAGTCTGGAATATATTCGCGGCATTACAAACTCTTGGGGCTGCACAAAGCTGACAACATAGTTATGTAGGGTATAATGATGTGTGTTAAGTTTGAAGAAAATCGGTTCCGATTTAGATATAGATCCCATATATATTTTCGCCCGATTTAATGTAAATGGTGTACCAAAGTCCATTTATATCTTTCCATTTGCACGAAATTTTTTATAGCTTTTGATTTGCACGAAATTTGGCTATAATGATGTGTGTTAAGTTTCGAGTAAATCGGTTCAGATTTAGATATAGCTCCCAAATATATTTTCGTTCGATTTTAGGTAAATGGTGTACCAAAGTCCCAATGTTTGTCCGATTGACACGAAATTTTTCCCAACTATTCAAATTGAGACTAGAATGACATATTAGCTTCGATATTTGTTTCGAACGGGTGCCTGATTGAGATTGAATTTTTAACTGTGCTGCATACTGAGTAGCGTGTAATAAGTTTGCTATTAATCGATTTCCATAAATTTGTCCCATTGTACGTAAACGACTGTAAATCTGACCGAATGAAATTAAATTTAGCGTAGGTTGCAGAAAGGCATATGTTTGTTCCTTCGAAGGAACATTGACATGAAATTATTAAGTATCATATGTACAATATACCCAATGTGATGAAGGGTATCACATAGTCAGCCCAGTCCGACTCCTGACTGTTTTTTTACAAACCAAGATCAAACCCGCAGATACAGCCTATCGACCCACTCCCTCTGGTAATTCCCCAAAGGGTTTAGAACTTAGAAATGGTAAATCAACATAGACTCCTATAGATTCCTCCTCCACAAACTGTCAACTTCTCGTATTTTTCTCTATTTAGTGCTACTAAAATGTTGCGTAGACCTGATATGTCCAATAAATTTCATAGATGTTTCAAAAGTTGGCCGCATAACTGCCTTTAAATTGCCTCACAAGCGTAAAAATATATATAAAGCATTCAATAATACAAAATGAAGGGGTCTGCGGTAAAGGGAAGTACATTTTCATATATATTTGGCATTTGAGTTGTCTATTGGTATATAGTATACAAATTACGGATCGGGCGACTTTTTCGCCTTTTTCACTCCATTTCTCTGGTCATTGTCCACTGTGCCGCTGTTGTTTGCTGTGCTATTCTGAATATTCCTGTACATTTATTTATCCCTTTTTTCTTTGCAATGACAACACAAGTCACTAACATTTACCCACCACTGCCAGCAACACGAAAAGTCAACGGCATGTCGTCATAAGTACAACTGCATTTGTATCTGTACACTAATACATTGGTATTTTCCCCATATATTTTTTGTAAATAAATGTACACTGAACTTGTTACTTTGATTCTGTAGCTATGTACGGGGTATTTTCTGTGACGTCAGTCACTTACTACTACTACGGTGCAAGCATGTTCGAATGCAAATGTATTTTAGAGATTAAATACGACAAGTGTGGATATTTCGAATGCTGGAAGGTGATTTAAACAGCAACAATAACAAGAAGAAAGTTGTAAAAAAAAAAACACCAACAAAAAGTTAAACACAATACTATTTTGTTTGGGTTTGGTCTCTGGGAGAGTTGGGTTTAAGATTTTTTAGGGATTTTTCGTAGAGTATTTATAAAAGGGGGGGGGGGGGGGGGTGGGGGGGAAATATTTATATAAATTCTGAAACACCATAACATTAAGGGTATTGATTTTCTATCATGCACAAAAAAATTGATCCATATGGGATCTTATAGATGTCCCGCCAATTTTCGGTATTATAAAGGTATTAGCGGACTTTCCGAGAGAGGTAGCTTTAGTTAGGATTTCCCAGTTTTTCGGGGATGAAAAAACTTTTGCAGAATATTTCCGATATAGATCCAGGTTTTCACATAGTCGTAATATAAGGATTCCGGCTTATTTTTAGCCGGGTTCTTAGACAAAATTTAATACAAGTCCGCGTTTTATAATCTTCACCACACTGTGGTACAGGGTATTATGTCTTTGTGCATATGTTTGTAACAGGCAAAAGGAAACGAGATAGACACATGGTTCCTTTTGAGAATATGCATAGAATCACTTTTTAAATCGATTTATGCATGTCCGTCCGTCTGTCTGTGTGTCCATGTTAAATTGTAAAAAAAGTACAGGTCGCATTTATTATCCGATTTGGATGAAATTTGGCACAGCTCACTTATTTGGCCCAATGACGAAGGTAAATGGGGCACCAAAGTCCCTATATATGTTTCGATTTGCACGAAATTTGGCATAGCGTACTGAATTTGTTCCAGAATAATGTGTGCCAATTTTCGAGATAATCGGTTAAGATTTGGCACAGCGTAATAAATTAGGTCTAGAATGATGTGTGTTAAGTTTCCTGAAAATCGGTCGAGATTTAGATATACCTCCCATATATATTTTCGTCCGATTTAATGTAAATGGTGTACCAAAGTCCCTATATATCTTTCGATTTGCACGAAATTTGGTATAGCGTAATGAATTAGGTCTAGAATTAGGTGTGTTAATTTTCTTGAAAATCGGTCCAAATTTAGATATAGCTTCCATATATAATTTCGTCCGATTTAATGTAAATGTTGCACCAAAGTCCCTATATATCTTTCGATTTGCACGAAATTTGGTATAGCGTAATGAATTAGGTCTAGAATTAGGTGTGTTAATTTTCTTGAAAATCGGTTCAGATTTGGATAGAGCTCCTATATATATTTTCTCCCGATTTTAAGTACATAATGCATATAACTTAAGCAGTGACAAGTTTCAATGAAATCGGTATATATATCCTTTACATTGCTTTATATAATTGTAAGAAGCAACCCTATATCTGACCAAATGAAAAATTTAGTGTAGGTAGCAGAATGACATGTTTATGGATCCATTTTCATGTTAATGGTCCTTCAAATATTCGACGTCTGTTAGGATTCATTTGTTGAATATACCCAAAGTGGTGAAGGGTGTCATATAGTCGGCCACGTCCGACTTTACTACTTTCCTTACTGGTTTTTTTTAATAAACTCCATATAAGAGTCCCACTTAATTAAACAGTGACGTTGGTAGCCCAGTTTTCCCAATCTGTGCGCCTGTAATTTGATATTTAATTTTCGTAGATCGTAAACAAAATTCAATAACATATATACACAATTAAAGTGTAGAGTCCTAGAGATTACAAAATATTCGAATATAGAAAAAATAACTTTATTCCTTAAAAATTCTTTCAGATTCAGACATAATCCCTTTCTGAAATCTTCGAATATTTTTAGTTCACGTCCAGTAAAATGCGTGTAAATCAACATTTTCCCCTTTTCTTCTAATCAAAAATTTAAATTCTCAAAAAAGAAGCGTATTGCGATTTTGCATTTACAACACTTTCATGTTATTTACCTCTAAATCGTTTATCATCTTCATACATGCCACATAAATTTTGTTCATAAATTTTCTTATACCCCAGGTATGAATAGAAACCACTTAAGAACTGTAAAACCACAAGCACCACCACGCCACCTTTCGCCCAATCCCACTACAGAAACGTCATGTACATTCATGTGTAAATGTCACTCTTATGCAAATTTGTTTTCTTCGAAGTAAAACAAAACTCCAAAAGGGTGTGTCAATTCGGTTCGCCCCACAAAGTTGTGACGTTGGCCATTCTTAGTTGATTGCTGTTAATAAAAAGTTTAGATTGTGGGGGAAATTATGAAGACTTTTTGCTATTATAAAAGTAAAATAATTTTCATATTTTTATTGTGGGTTCCAAGTGCTACTGGAAAAGTTTTTTTGTTCTGTTGTACTCCCGTGCCAATTTTTAATAAAATATGGTCTTGGTACGATATTATAAACCAGTGAGCGGAGCAGTATAGTCGGACGGGGCCGACCATATGATACCCTACACAACTTCCACGAAAATCTAACTTTCTGTGGTTATATATTCTGAGCATGGAAAATATTTCGCTATATTTGCACCATTTCGTCCGACTAGAGGTCAACAAATATTACTTATATTCAGTAAATCCCTTCCAATTACTTGTCCAGATTCTCTTCACCGTGGGTTGTGTTATGATGTTCGACTTTCAATTGTGGCCTATACATTGACTAGAAAAAACACAAAAAATTAAGTTTTTGGTCCACCTTATCCCAATATTATTATCTGATCATCACCGAAAATTAAAGGCCTTATCCTTGACCATTCCTGGATCCTCATGGAAAATTTCAAAGCGATCCGCGCTGTATTTCCACCTCTAGTGGGGTAATGTGTTACTAAATAATATCTGAGTACGTAAGCACATGTAAATATTTAAATGGAACTCCCACATCCGAGTACATACGAAAATATAATTGGTATCAACCATAAGTGGTTGACCATATAATTGGTCAACCACTCCTCTTGGATATACTATGAACTTCTCGGCTCTATGTCATTCAGGAGTAAATATATACGCTTTAGAATACAAATTTTGTAATTTTTCACACAAAAGTTAGGGTCCATTTGACCCGCTAAATATTGATCGATCTTTATCAAAACAGGCATACTTATTCTTTGGCCCAATCCCCTTCTCCATGTAGAAATTCGTGGTGTTTGGGCCATAATTGCGGCCTCTAGAGCGACCAGAAAATCAGACAAAAATTTTGTTTTTGGTCCATTTCATCCCCTAAATATTAACCGATCTTTACCAAAAACAAAAGGGGTCTTCATTGGGCAGAACCCATCCTACATGCAAAATTTCGTGAAGATTGATCCATAACTGCGGCCTGTATCGTGTTTACAAATTATAATGGACAGACGGACGGACGGACACACATGTATAGATCAACTCAGCTAGTCGAGATATAACGATCCGTATACTTAAAGGTGGGTCTAGGACCAATATTTCGCGGCGTTACAAACTCTTGGGGCTGCACAAAGCTATAATACCCTGACAACATAGTTGTGTAGGGTATAAGAATCATTAAAACTCTCGAAAATTTCTCAAAAAAACTATTGTGAAGCATATTTGCATTTCAACGAATTATTGACAATTTGTATACCCTTCACCCCACTGTGATACACGGTATTATGTCTTTGAGCATATGTTTGTAAGAGGCAAAAGGAAACGAGATAGACCCATAGTTGTCTTTGAGAATATGCCTAGAATAACTTTCTGAGTCAATTTATGCATGTCGGTCCGTCCATCTGTCCGTCTGTTGGTGTTAAATTGTAAACAAAATACAGGTCGCATTTATGATACAATTTGGATAAAATTTGGCACAGCTCATTTGTTTGGCCCAAGGACGAATTCTATTTAAATTGGGAAAAATCGGTTCAGATTTAGATATATCTCCCATATATATTTTCGTCCGATTTAAGGTAAAAGATGCACCAAGGACCCCATATATCTTCTGATTTGCACGAAATTTGGCAACGCGTACTGAATTGAGCCTAGATTGATGTCTGTCAAGTTTCGTGAAAATCGGTTCAGATTTAGGTATAGCTCCCATATATATCTTCGTTCGATTTAATGTAAATGGTGCACTAAAGTCCACATATATCTTTCGGTTTGTACGAAATTTGGCATAGCGTACTAAATTGATGCTGGAATGATGTGTGCTGAGTTTCGTGAAAATCGGTTCAAATATATATATATATATATATATATATACATATATATTCATCCGATTTAATGTAAATAATGTAGCAAAGTTCATATATTGCATAGCGTACTGAATTTTGCCAAGTTTCGTGAAAATCGGTTGAAATTTAGATATAGCTCTCTTATTATAGATTGATTTTAAGTAATTGACGCACCAAGGAACCAATATATGGCTGATAGGAACAAACAAAACTGAAATTGAAATCGGTTCATATTTGGATATAGCTTCCATATACATTTTCGTCCGATTTTAAGTAAATTGGGCATCAAACTCCTCATGCTAGTCATATTGACATCAAATTTTGCACAACGTACAAAATCGAGAATAGAATAACGTAGCTTCGTTTTGTAGAAGTACAGACATAGCCCAACGGATGAACTTTCGTAGACGAGGCTCGGTCATACTGTTTGGTTTATTGTTTTAACTAGCAATACCAACAACAACGTTATGTGCATTCGTCACAAAGTGACGACACATAGCAGTGGGAAATAAGGATGATTAAAAACGCACAATAATGGAACAAATTGTTTTGAACTTATAAATACAACACATATCCCATGTGATATCTGAGCCACTGACCGAAACTTGATCGTGTCCTTAATAGGAAACAGCACCAGAAATATTTTTGAGAAAATTGCCAATACATACACATATGATTTTATGATTTACGAAGGTATTATTGAACATTTTCTTATGTTCGGGAAGAATACATTTAAATTCGAATCCTACATGGAGGCAATTCCGCAATACATGCTGTTTGTGACTAACTTATATTTGCCTTTATGGTTCCTCAAATTTATTTTTATAGATGTAAAAAATGTTTGCATTGTGTATTGACTGGACCGATTTCACTCACATTTTCCTTCGGCTGTTTGTAATTGCATTGGGAAAAAAAAGTCGGGAAATGGGAATAATCGAAATTGGAATTCTGATAAGGCAAAACAACGTTTGCCGGGTCAGCTAGTATGTTTAATATTTATACATGTCGGCATTTTAGTAATATTGGACACGTTTTTCAACCGAATTGGCTGTAATTTGTATTCTTATTGGTTATCATGTTTCACCACCCAGATTTAGTCATGTTACCTCCGGAGGATATCGTGATAAAAAACTAGGACGTCTGGACCCATATAAATCACTTTCATATTTTAGAAATTTTTAATTTTTGGCGTGAAAGAAGGCATTGAGGAACAGAACTAAATTATTAGGTTTGGAATTGCTCCCTAATAAGGCATAGCACCTTATGCACCAAATACTCGCTAATTTCTACACGATTTTATCAATATTAGGCCCGCATTAGATACAGCCTCATTTAACCTTGACTTCTAAATTGAAACATTTTGAGAATTTTAAACAAATGTTTTATACTGCTTTGCTTTATCACTATCGGGATTTTGAGATTTTAGGAAAAATCCCCATTAACATTTTCTGAAATTTTACAAAAATTACTTTGTAGATTTGTCGGTGTAGTTCCACTTTTGGGTATGTTCCCTATATTTTCATTTCAAGTAAGTGTCAACATACTTTTGGTGGAAGGTATCCAAAGTTCGGTTCGGCCGAATTTAACGTTTTTTTTTTTCATTTGTGTGAAAAAGTCTTGTGTCACATTTTCCATTCGATGAGTCTTTAGTTTAGTATTAAGGTTTCTTGGAGGGTGAAGGACGTATTCACAGGAAAAATCAATATTGGTAGCCACTATAAGGAAGGTCCCGTGGTACTGTAAATTGGTACTAATTTTCTCAACATGAATGTCTAAAATTTGTACCATTCACAGGCAAAAGGAAACTAGATAGATCCATCAGTTTCTCAGTTGATTTATAAGTTCGGGCTTGCCGAACTTTTTATAACCTCCACCATGTAGTGTTCAGTAAAAATTCCTTAAATGTGTCAAGACCTTTATATGGAGACTATGTTATGTCATTGTGAGCTAATGCGTTGTTTGTACTCTAAAAGTACGTACACTTCGGTTGCAATACTCAGCTACGAACTATTTTAAAATATAAACTAAAATTTTATTGATATGTTTTAAACCTTACAGTCTCCGTTGTAAAGTAGTTACTTCACTAATTTTTATCGCCTATTAGATATATTTAAGGCTACAATAGTTTATAGATAAATTATCTATGGTCAACCATTAACTTTAAATAAAATATGAACCTACATCAATCAAACTTTATACTTTCCATTGCAGAACGACTTACATGCTTTTTCTGACCGGATTTGTAGTAAACGTCAAGACAGAGCCATTTTTCGGCAATAAAGAATTTTAAATTTCATAAAGTTTAGCATTTATCATTACATTATTACATAACGACAAGTCGAGCGAACTAATCAGAGTTTTTACTTTTACATGTACATAATTTTCTTATTAATTGCATTCTTCGCTTATAAAAATATTCCTACCCACTTTATTTTCTTTTTTAGAAATACATGAAACCACATTTTTATTCAGAATTCCCTCAAACATTATTTTCCAGAAATTTATCGATATTTTCCCATACCAATTTCCTTGAAATTGTCTATCGATTAGCAATAAATTTCCACATCCTTTCACTTAACATATTTCAGAATTTGATTACTTGTCATCACTTTTAGCATCTTTTTTATTAAATTTCATTTTATTGTAAAGTAAAGTTTTTTTTTGGTTGGCATAAAAACAGAGAACAAAATTGCTTACCCCATCAAAAATGTCCTCTGGTTTTCCGTTTCCTTTTTAACTTTAACGATTTCTTTTTTCTTCTTTTTTGTTGTTTGTTATAATTGTGTCAGTCGATATACGTGCACAGTCGGGTGTATGTGTGTGTGAGTGCTGTTTGCCTGAGTTCTGATTGTGATGTGCCCATTCTACGCCCCCGCAATCAATGTGCCACAATATATTTTTTCAATAAATTATTGCTATTTCCAACATGTTTCTTTAACAAGTTATTAATTCAACAACAAATAAATCATAAATTCTTTTTTCCTTTTCATACTTGTCATTGTCATTTTCCATACCACGTAACTGCTTCAGAAATACATCCTTTACAATGTAACACAATGCTACAGTTGTTAGAAAGAAAATTCATATATTTTTGAGATTTCTGTGAGACCCTACATTTGATTTAGTGTGAAAATAATGAATATAAAAGGAAAATTGGGATTGTTAATTTATAAAACTTGCAACGCATATCAATATTTATCGAGAAAGTAGTTCTTCATGTATGAGAAATAAGGAACATTATGGAACTTTGGCTCTAATAAATATTATATTATATCACTTCACTTTCCGATACAATTGAATTGATATTATTTAATTTTTAATTATTAAATACCATTATGTCGGTCCATACAAAGGATATGTATATTAATTTTCAAAAATGTGTTTGCATAAAATTCACTAGGGTATATTGTAGACCCACCCGTCCATCCATTTTCCATCCTAACGATGAGCAATTTGACATTCCTGGTTTTTAGCTCTGTCAAAATTTTCGACTGAATGTAACATTGTTCGATCATACCAGCATAATAATCGGCTAATATTTTAGGGGTTAAATGAGAAAATGTATTTACCTAGTATGAACAATTCGGCTTCAATACACCGAGCTCATATTACTAAGTGTTGTGAAACATGTGGTTCAGATTGGTTGTGCCGAATTTTTTATTCGCTCCAACATGTGCTAGGACATCAATATTCCTTAAATCGAACGTGATCTTTAAATTAGAGATATACTTGTGCACCCTTTACATAAAATCGCACGAAAGTACATACGGGAGCTACATCTCAATCTGAACTGATTTTCTTCAATTTCAATAGGGTTCGTCCATGGGCCAAATTAGTGAGCTGTGCCAAATTTTATCAAAATGTGATCATAAAAGCGAACTGTACTTTGTTTACAATTTTCCTTTTACCTGTTACAAACTTATACACAAACCAGTAAGGAAAGTAGTAAAGTCGGACTGGGCCGACTATATGATTCCCTTCACCACTTTGGGTATATTGGGTATATTCTGCATATCTATCCTAACAGACGTCGCGTGTTTGTTATATATCTAAATCTGAACCGATTTCAGGGAAACTTGTCAGAGACTAATTTATATTACTTCAGTACGTTGTATCAATCGGTCTAGCTATGGATCTTTTCACAAACCTTGGCACCATTTGATACACCATTTACCTCAAATCGGAGGAAGCTATATATGGGAGCTATATCTAAATATAAACCGATTTTCACGACACTTTGCACACATCATTCTAGACTTAATTCAGTACGCTGTGCCAAATTTCGTGCAAATCGAAATATATATAGGGACTTTGATACACCATTTACCTTAAATCGGAGGAAGATATATATGGGAGCTATATCTAAATATGAACCGAATTTCGCGAATCTTAACACACATCATTATAGACCTTATTCATTACGCTGTGCCAAATTTCGTGCAAATCGAAAAATATATAGGGACTTTAGTGGACTATTTACCTAAAATCAGGGGAAAATATATATGGGAGCTATATCTAAATCTGAACCGATTTTCACGAAACTATGCACACATCATTCTATACTTAATTTAGGAACATATGCCAAATTTCGTTCAAATCGAAAGATATATAAGGACTTTGGTATATCATTTAAAATCGGACGAAAATATATATGGGAGCTATATTTAAATCTGAACCGACTTTCACGAAATTGAACACACATATTTCTGTACTTAATTCAGTACGCTATGCCAAATTTCGTGCAAATCGAAGGATACATAGAGACTTTGGTGCACCATTTACCTTAAATCGGACGAAAATATATATGGGAGCTATATCTAAATCTGAACCGATTTTTCCCAATTTCAATAGGGTTCGTCCTTGGGCCAAATAAATGATATGTACCAAGTTTCATCCAATTCGAATCAAAAATGCGACCTGTAGTTTGTTTACAAGTTAACATGGACAGACGGACGGACATCGACTTAAAAATATGATTTAAATTCTCAAAATAGTTTATATCCTGATTTCAACAGACGGACATGGTTTATACTGTACTACAGTTTATGGGGTCCCAGAAGATATAAATATGCACTCCATTTTTGACACCCCATTACGACCTGAAAAAATTAAATAGGCGCAATTCTGCAGAAAAAACTGTTAAGACCTTGTTAGGGGGATGTTCCACTCAATGAGCATGACCTTTAAATGGATCTATGCCAAACCAGTGAGCGGACGGGGCCGACCATATGATACCCTACACAACACCGACGAAAATCTAGCATTCAATGGTTCTATATTCAGAGCTTGTCAACTGTCAACATTTGAGGATCATAATATCCGGTCATCACAAAGACAACCATGGTTATTTGTTGGCCACATCTCTTTCGTGGGTCTCGGCTTCAAATTATGGCCATGTTGGCAGGTTATAATAAGTGGTCCCAAGAGGTTGTAACGCAAGAAAATTTGTCCGTCAGCCCATTTTAATTTGTAATTAAAGATCACAACATTTTGCATGTAGATCTGATTCTGACCAAAGGCGACACCTAAGATTTTGATGGTCTGATCGTTACGAAATTTTGAATGCATATGCCGTTGTGTTCAAATACGACACATATAGTTCAGGATAATGATCAGTTAAAGTTTAAGGGGCCAACTAGACCTCATTTGTCTATTTTTTCTTGCTTCCTTAGAGAGCTAAGAGCTCTAATCGTATGACAGTATATACAACGTTATTAGTCATATGACTTAGAATACGAAACAAATCTAAAAATTCCATTTAACAAATCTCTGTCGCTTGGTGTAACCACAATTCAGCTTAAACAACAAAGAAGGAAGTTAACCAAACTAGCGAAAGCCCCATGAAAGTGAAGTTTATTTTATTTTACTTTTTTGTTGTTGTTGCTCGTACTTCTTCCTCTTCTAAATCATAAACGAAAGAGTTGCAATGGCGGTGGCACCAACGGCGGTTATGACGTTGATGTTGGAAACCACCATGATTGTGGTATTGCATAGAACGCAAGCAATAGAGTGCATAAACCAAACAAGCAGCCAGCGAACCAGCCATCTAGCCATCCAGCCAGCCAAATAGGCAGCTAGTCAGTCCAGTATGACGTTTTGTTGTGATTGTTTAAATATTTTCTAAGGCCGTGACCAGGCAGACGAAGACGTGAAGAAATATGTCCGTCCATTTCACTTGCATAGTACCTTACAAATGTGGTTGTGTGTGTGTCTGTGTGATTTAAGTACATTAATAGTGGAAAGGGAAGATAAACACACAGAGGCATACACACACATACACTAACTGCTTGTTATTTTCAGAGGAAAATATTCGCAAAAAAAAAGTTGTTGTTTTATACTAAACAAAGTCACGTTATTTACCGGAAATTACTTTAATGAATTTTTTCTTCTATGTACTTCACTTTCCCGTCCCGGTTCTCCTTTTGTGGCACCATCAACCGGACAAGTTTGCCATTTAGAAGTTTGTTAAGTTTGCCACTGAAATACGCCACTTGAACACCCACAACACTAGCTGTCCGGCCAGTCAGCCAGCCAGTCATCCATCCAGCAACAGTATTTTTATGAGAGGGAAATAGAAGAAAACATGAACAGCAAAAGAGGAAAAAAATAGATTTACACGAATATAAGTAGTAGTGGTGTAATTCTGAGATACGGATGTTTATATTTGCTGGATTTATATGCCACATACTTTTCCTGATTTGTAGTTTGTGCGTGTGTATGTGTGTGGTTCTGTGTATGCACTTGATATACAACGGATTTTTTTGTGATCTCCTTGTTTGTGCTGTGCAAGCTAACTTTCTAACACGTGTTAATTTTTTGTTCTTGTCCAGGTTTTGTTTTCTTTACCACCGTACAACCCAGTTATTGTTGTGACATCATGACTCGACTCGAACCAAGTTTGTGTGGCGGAATGTCACCACAGTAACCACGAACGCGCTAAGTGAATTCTTGTTATCACCTGCACATCCATCCATTCATCGTCCATCCACAGTGTTGGGTAATTGTAGTGCGTCATTGTTGTTTGTAATTGTGACTCAGGTAGAATATAATTGGACAGGTAGAATATAAATTGTGTGCAAGTAAGAGATCTCGAATATAGTCACATATTATTACCACGTATTGTTGTTGCCTAAGTGACAGTGTATGCCTGTTACGAAAACTACTGAAAACTTTTAATAATAATAATATTTCTTAAAGTAACACCTCCTACAAGAAACACACAGGGTATTAACTTTTATCTTAGTGTTTGTAAAACATAATTGGTGTTTTAAATTGTATTGGAATTATCAGATGGACTATATTAGAAGCCTGTTGAAATTCGGATATAGCTCACAATACTTAAAATAGGACTTTGAAATGTTGCACATCGCCTTCAACTTGTAAAATATGCGATGTTCTGCATATAATAATTGCCTCTAGAGCGACTAGAAAATCTGACAAAATTAAAGTTTTCGGTTCGTTGCACCCCCTGAATGAAATCTCAACTTCACCGAAAACTATAGGCATCTTCCTTGACCATAATCGGAACTTCCTTTACAATTTCAAAGCGATCAGCGCGACATTTCCGTCCTCTAATGGAGTAATAGTAATAATATGCACATAGTATCTGGGCACATCCGACAATGTAAGTGGTATCAATTTAAAGGCCAACCATTCCTCTAGGATATACTATCAACTTCTCGGTTCTATGTCCTTCAGGAGTAAATATATACGCTATAGGAGACAAATTTTGTCATTTCTCACACAAAAGTCAGGGTCCATTTGACCCGCTAAATATTGACTGACCTTTATCAAAACAGACATCCATATTCTTTGGCCCGATCCCGTTCTCCATGCAAAAATTCGCGATGTTTGGGCCATAATTGCCGCATCTGGAGCGATCAGAAAAACCGACAAAAATTAAGTATTTGGTCCATTTCATCACCTAAATATTAACCGATCTTTACCAAAAACAATAGCCGACTATATTATACACTTCACTTTGAGTATACTTAACATATGCACCCTTATAGACGTCGCATTTTTGAAGGATCATTAACTGGATGAAGTAAAATATGTGATCTTTATCTAAATATGAACCGACTTAGATCAAATAATAAACATTTCATTATGCAACTTATACTAAATTGTTCATTTGGACCAATATAGGGTCGTTTGTTTACGATGGGACGAAATAATGTAAATCAATATAAAGCAAATCGGACATCCTTTAATTATTTGGAGCCCAATTAACAGGAATTCGGTCGAAAATATATATGGGCTTATATTTGTGCCAATCGGCCATATTTTGGGGCTTTCGTGCACCATTTACTGAAAACCGGTCGAAACTATATATGGGAGCTATATACAAATCTGAACAGAAATCAGTGAAACTTTCCACACAGTGACTTATAATTACTTTAGTACGTTGTGCTAGATTTTGTGCCAATCGTCCATATTTTGGAGCGTTGGTGCTTTATTTACTGAAAATTGGACGAAACTAGATATTTGTATATATCTGAACCGATTCCAACAAAACTTGGCACATGTTAGGCTGTGCTAACTTTAGTACGTTGTGCAAAATTTTGTGTCAATATGCCATATTTTGGGGCTTTGGTGAACCATTTACTAAAATCGGACAAAACTATATACGGGACATATATATATAAATCTGAACCGATTTCAGCGAAACTTTCAACACAGCGACTTATACTAACCATATCAATTGTCCTCCAAAGATGGGGGATAGGAACATCTCTGTATGGACTCAAAGTGGTAATGGATATTATAGCCATCCGACATCCGAATATCCCCAAAATACTGCAATTTAGATGGAAAAGATATATGATGCTAAGGGGACCAATATTGATTACCTCTTCTAGGAAATACCGATAATTGGGAGTTATCACTATATGAATGGCGATGCCTAAGTGAGAACCTATTTAGATTATTTTCGAACTTAATCATTTGTTTTGTATCTTTTATACCTTCCTTCACGTTAAATATTTAACCTAACCTTTTAGTTTTGTATTTCAACCAGTAAGGAAAGTAGTAAAGTCGGACTGGGCCGACTATATGATACCCTTCACCACTTTGGGTATATTCTACATATGTCTTCTAACAGACTACGCCTTTTCAAAAGAACATTGACAAGAAATTGAATAAACTTGAATATGTGACGTTTCTGGAACCTATGCTAAATTTCATTTCATTCGGGCAAGTTTAGAGTCATTTGCGTACAATGGGACAAATTTTGTAAATTGATTTTATGATACGTTTTGTGTCAACCGGTGCAAAATTATATGTAAATACTATATATATATATGGGAGCTATATCTAAATCTGAACCGTTTTCAACAAAATTATATGTCAATCGTATATATATATATATGGGAGCTACATCTAAATCAGAACCGATTTTTACGCAGCTTAGCAAACTTCACTCTATACTCAATTCAGTACGTTATGCCAAATTTCGTGCAAATCGAAAGATATGTGGGGACCTTGTTGCTCCATACACATAAAATCGGGCGAAACTATACATGGGAGCTATATCTAAATCTGAACCAATTTTCCCGAAATTTAGCACACATTATTGTCGACTTAATTCAGTACGATATGCCAAAATTCCTGAAAATCTAATGATTTTCAGGGACTTTGGTGAACCATTTACCTAAAATCGGGCGAAACTATATATGGGAGCTTTATCTAAATCTGAACCGATTTTCCCGAAATTTAGCACACATCATTGTCGACTTAATTTAGTACGCTATGCCAAAATTCGTGCAAATCTAATTATTTTCAGGGACATTGGTGCACCATTTACCTAAAATCAGACGAAAATATATACGGGAGATATATCTGAATCGATTTTCTCCAATTTCAGTAGGGTTCGTCCTTGGGCCAAACCAATAGGCAGTGCCAAATTGCATCCAATTCGGATCATAAATGCGACCTGTACTTTGCTCACAAAAGTACATGGACGGACGGACATGCATAAATCGACTCAGAATGTGATTCTATGCATATTCTCAATAGGAACCATGGGTCTATCTCGATTCCTTTTGCTTGTTACAAACATATTCACATAGACATATTACCCTGTACCACAGTGTGGTGAAGGATATAAAAATCGGCAAGTATTATATCCCAAAATGTGAACCGACATAGCACAAAATGTTGCGGGAAGATTTGGTACCTAATTAGAACCTAACATGCCAAATTGCAGTCAAAATGGAAATGATTAATTAAATTAACTAATTCGGCTGAAAAACGTTTCTTAAATAATCATAATAGGGGCTATGATAAAACATGGACCCATAGAGGATATCTTTGAAATTGCAAACTGCAAAGTCCAATATCTCAATCCCTTCGAAAGATTACAACAGACGGACTGAAGGAAGGGCATGGAGGTCGCCTTACAATTTTACACTGACCAAAAATATATACTTTATAGGTTCAGAAATTAGTATTTTGATGATTTTGATCAATGATCCAGACTAACTTGACCTTTAAGCTTTATTCTTTCATAAAAATTGAAAATCTAGTGAAATGAATAATTTAAATTTAATACCATTCAAAAAAAAAAAAAAAAAAAAAAAATGCAATAATAACCCTTTAATACCCTTGGTTTTTCGTTGTTTCTTCCTAAAATAACTTTTTCGATTGTTCGTTTTGTTCACTTACCAAAGTCCTTGATTGTCACAATATTCTTTTGTCCCAGTTTTTTTTTTTTTTTTTTTTTGTTTCAGTTTTCCAAAAATATCCGTTTCCAGTGTATTGTTTAACTTTTTTTTGGTCATGTCATGGTGTTTCTTTTGTTTTGTCATGGCTTCTGTTCTAACGTCGATGTTGTTTTATACGATTTCAAAAGGCAACCATTTAATTAGTCCCAATCTTAATTGTTTTAAGCTTAGAAAACTTGGCTTTTTGGTGTTCTACTTGGTATTGCAAGTGTTCTTTTCATTGTATTTTACCATGGAGTTTTAAAGTGCGAAATGGAAACTGAAAAGCAAAAAAGTTAGATAAATAAAAATAAATGTATATGTAAGCTTTTTTTGTAAAAAAAAAATGGAGAAAAAATCTATCGTAAAAATTGAGCGCAATCAATTTATAAACTTTTTTAAATTCCTTTAAATTTATGTTTTCTAAAAATCACTACAAGAATTTGGAAAAGCGCAACACAAATAATTATGACATTTACATATATAGACTTATAGATGCATAAAATTAATGACAACTTATGTGCGCTGTTGTTTCATCTGACACTTGACATTTGTAGCTGTATACAGCCGCAGTAAATTCTCCATTTAATTTCATAATACTTTTGTAATAGGGTCTACTGTAAGGCATGAACAACAAATATATAAACTGTATTGAATTCTAATCTGATAATTTTAAGGCCCGTGGTCTCCACTATTCGGTTTTTTTCGACACGTTTTTTTGAGGAGAATTAGCTTTAATTTTGTATTTTGGGTTCTAATTGGGTAGCAAATCTTATGAAATTTGTGGAGTTAATTTTATATTTTCGATTATGATTGGGTGTAAAATCTCACTATTAAAATTATCAATATCGCTTGTTGTTTTGGTATAGCCACCATATAACTGTAACCTCACTATTTAGTATTTCAAGAATTTCAGATATATTTTTAAAACGTCAGGCATCATTTTCGATATGTTAAAGGTTCCAACTCAACCTAAATGTCTGTATATGGTATTTCATTTTTATTTCACGATGCCTCGACCGCTTTTAGGTTTACTGAATATCCACCTCATGGTATATGTTATAAAATGGGTAGGGTATATAACCTTTTTTTACATATGTCCAATTGCCTTGTTTAAAGAATCTAAACCAGATGTCCTTTTGTGGACATACAACATTTTCGGAACAAAAAGGCCAATGGTCAATGTTTTAGGACGCGAAATACCACCTCCTGATTTTATATACAAATATTTTGGTATTATTGAACAAGATAGTTCTTGATTACATTATGTATATAGCATCCACCACATGTTGTAATGTATATTGGATGTGCAATACCTTTTACAAAACCTCGAAGTGTTCGTCGGGGATCCAATAATGTATGGGGTCAACCATAATATCATTATTTTTTGATCAGTCTGTTTATATGTTGAAATAGCAATAGTGTTGCCAATATTGAAAAAAACGTCTATCTAATGCCAAATTACATTATCTTGGTGGGTAAAAAAATAGAACACGTTAGTATATAGTTTCAAGACTACCTCCATGTCTCAATTCTACCCCCAAACATCAATCAATATCCCAAATTTTAGCTTTCCAGCTTTATCAGTTCACCCGAAATCCAAATTATACTAAATTTAGTATCGCCTAGCACCCATAAGTCCGAATTTCCTAAACTACCTCAATCCTACAATCTAACAGTAATTTGTATTCTAAAATCCAGAAGTCCAGCTCTATTCGTTCACACAAAATCAAATTGTACCAAATTTAGTACCACTTCACTTCACATAAGTATACATTTTTAAAACTACCCCCTTATCTCATTTCAACATTTCAGCAGTAATATTATTCAAAATTTTGTTTCCAACTCTCTCCGTTATCCACATTGTTCCAAATTTAATGCATTTAATACTATTCGTAAACATAAATTCGAATTTCAAAAGTAATCTAAACTCCAAATTTCAAGATTCCAGCTTTATCCATTCACACAAATCCAAATTGTACCAAATTTAGTACCATTTGGTATTTTTCAAACTCGTCGACAATTTTGTGTCGACAATATAAGGGACACTATTTAATGTTCGTTGAGAGAGCTCTGTAATCTGGTTAGAATCTAGGGCTAGGAGAACAGCAGTTAAGATTATGTTGTGGCGAGCAGTGTCTATGTCTGCAATACACTGTCAAACTTTAAAGAGTTTGATACGATCGCTCCTCTGAGCGATTATTCGAACAGACTCCAAAACTCATATTAGAATAGCCCATGTACAACTTAGGTCTATAAAATTCCATCTCGTTCAGTCTGATCTTCCAGCTAATATCAAAAATTGACAACAGTTAGAATATTCTTAAGCATGAAGTTCAGCGGGCCGGAGAACAATTGGTGGAAAATATGTGTTCTAAAAAGAGATGTGGCGATCGTCCATAATTCAGTTTTTAGGGACTTCCTGGAAGTGCATTTTGATAGTTTCTTTATATTATAATGTTGTATATCAAATAAATTCTACTGTAAAAAATTATATTCCAAATATGCTGCTTAATTATCGAACTTTTCTCCAAATCGGAAGATTGAATGCTTTTAGACACAGTTTCAAATATATTCCATAGAATTTGATAATTTAGTTACTCAATGAATAGAAAAACTCATTTCATTTCAATATTAATCCACGTTTAGACATAACCTCGATATAACAGTCCACCAATATTCGCTCTTCGAAATATGTATTTCCGGTCCTATAATGTAAATACATTCTCCATCAGGATAAAATTCCGCCAGGATAGTCCGATAGATAGTCACACTATTTAACGAAGGAAATAAGATAACTGAAATTTTGTAGGTGTATTTTGGCCAACTTTAAGCTCTCCCGTTTTTTGGTATTTTGAGAATTCTGGCACGTTTTCATACTCGTCTTTTATTTTATATTATGGTTCCTCACTAGTAGATAAATCTTCTTAGTAAAAAAGGATCAATATCCACTTTCAGGTAAAGCCCAAAAATAATCTCCCGGGTTTCTGTGTTTTGAAAGTTTTGAACACATATATCCACGTTTACTCAAATTATTGCTCTTTTCAAGATCCCAAGTAATTTTAATTTTAATTTCCTTTAGTTGGTATTTATTGCCTTCCAATCGATTTATTTATACAAAAAAATATATAAAATTTAAATTATAATGAGGGCATTTCCTCCAAAATATTTTATGGCTTTTATAAATATAATTGTTCCAGATGGAATTTTTGTATACATTTTAAGCCATTATATAGCAAGCGGAAAATAGAACATAAATCTCTACATGTCATCCTAATATACATTATAAACTAAGAAAAAAATATGTATCCAGCAAAAAAAAAACATAAAACAAAATGCTCACAACATTCCCACCCACCCATGCAGCCAGACTCCGGCTAGCACGAGTTAAATGTTTAAAATGTATTTTTTTTTTTGCTTTTTGAAACAAAAATAATTAATTAGCGCCTAGCGCGTATAAACGCGTCAATGCAATCCACTCTGCTGGCACTCCATTTAACACCCATGCCTCACACAACATTAGAACGGGCCACAATGCCATGGCCCCGGCAGTCACTCAGTAATAGAAAGAACTTGGTCCGCATATTGCTGTTGCCGCTGATGCCGATGCCACCAAACAACCACAAACTTTTGGCACTTGAATGCCTTCGAACAACTATGAAATGGTTTTGTAAACAATTATGAATGAAAATCGAATGGAGTATGAGTGTATGTATGTGCGTGTGTTCGCTGTATGTGTCTGTCGTGTTAAGTCTTATTGGCGTCGACAGCGGTATAAAGGAGTTGTTTTGTTGCTTTTGTTCATTTTTTCTTTTTAATTTTTGATAAACGTCTCGTTCGCCATCCATCGTCATGTCGAAAAGCATGATGCTTGTGTTAAAGTCAAAATTGCGTGGGATTAAGCATTTCCAACTCATTTCCAGAATTTTGGATTTGTTTCAACGTTGCCACAGCCGTTAAGAATAATTTCTTTCTTGCATTGATGAAACAAATAAACAGGGCGATTGGAAAATGGGGGCCGTTTGCAAAGAAATTTTCCCATTAACACTAGAAAATGTTTAAACTTTGCTTCAGGATAACGAATTACAGTTGAACTAGTTATTAACTTCTTAAAATATTCACTGGAGAGGGGGAAAAGTAAAGGGTGATTTCTTAGCTATTATATTTTTGGTTTAAGCAGCTCACGCACGTTAATTATGAATATCAATTACCGATTCGTCGCCGTTCTTTAAAAATACAGCTGGTGTAAGAATGGCAGACATACCGGAACGCAGAAATTTTGGTGAATGAATTCTTGGAATGTTGGATCAAGTTTCACTTTTTCGAAAAATTCTGTTCCGTGACGGAGATTATTTTTGGTTCAATGGGTACCTAAAGACACAAAATTGTGGATTTTGGAGTAAAGATTAGCCAGAAACGTTGCAAAAGCTACCAATGCATACAGGAAACGTGACAGTTTGGGGGTGGTTTATGGGTTGGTGGCATAATTGAGCCGAACTACTTCATAAATGGTGCGAATCATAACGTCACTGTGAATGGTCAGCGCTACCGCTAGATTATGTTAAAGAACCGGCCTACACAGACATACCTGCTTCAATTGATGCATTGGAAGACAACGTTAAAGCATTTATTTGCGAGGTACTGGCCGAAGTGTTGGAGATTGTATGCCAAAATTGAACAAAGCACATTGCCCATTTGAGGCGCAGTCGCGATCAACTATGAAAGATTCTTCAAACATTAAAGGGCATATTCTACATATGTATTCTAACAAGTTTATGTCAATGATCCCTCGAAGGAACATTGACATGAAATTTAACGAACTTAAATATGTGATCTTTATATATATGTGAACCGATTAACATCAATCCATACATATGTCATTCTGCAACCTATGCTAAATTTCATTTCATTCAATGCCGCACCTTTCAAAATTTAATCTCAATCAGACAACCGTTCGAAATATATATATGGAAGCTATGTTTCCATCTGCACCAATTTCAACAAAACGCAATTACGTCATTCTGGTATCAATTTTTTACGTTGTGCAAAATTTCATATCAATCGGATAAATATGAAAATCGAATAAAATCACAGGAAAATATATATCGGAGCTATATCTACACCTGAAACGATTTTCACGAATCCCAGCAAACATTATTCTACAATTAAATTCGTACCATATGCAAAATTCAGTGCAAACCAAAATAAATATACGGGCTAAGATATATGGGAAACTTCGGACATCATTCTAGACTCAAATCAGTTCGCTATGCAAAATTTCGTGCAAAAAAATGCATAGGGTCTTTGGTGCTTTATTTACATTAAATCGGACGAAAATATATATGGGAGTTATATCTAAACCTGAACCGATTTTCACGCAACTTAACACACATCATTCTATACCTAATTCAGTACGCTATGCCAAATTTCGTGTAAATCAAAAATGTATAGGGACTATGGTGCATCATTTACACTAAATCGGACGATTATATATATGGGAGCTATATCTAAAGCTGAACCGATTTTTAAGAAACTCAACACATATCAGTATAGACTTAATTCAGTACCCCATGCCAAATTTCGTGCAAATCAAATGATACATAGGGACTTTGGTGCACCATTTACATTAAATCGGAGGAAAATATATATCGGAGCTATATCTAAATCTGAACCGATTTTCATGAAATTTAACACACATATTTTTAGACTTAATATAGTACGCCATGCCAAATTTCGTGCAATTCGAAGGATATATATGCACGTTGGTGCACCATTTTCTTCGATGCTTTATTTACTTTAAATCGGACGAAAATATATATGGGAGCTATATCTAAATCTGAACCGATTTTCACGCAACTTAACACACATCATTCTATACCTAATTCAGTACGCTATGCCATATTTCGTGTAAATCAAAAATGTATAGGGACTATGGTGCATCATTTACATTAAATCGGATGAAAATATATATGGGAGCTATATCTAAATCTAAACCGATTTTCCAATCAGTAACCCATGCCAAATTTCGTGCAAATCGACTTTATTACATTAAATCGGAGGAAAATATATATAGAGAAGCTATATCTAAATCTGAACCGATTTTTCCCATTTTTAATAAGGTTCATCCTTGGTCCAAATAAGTAAACTGTGACAAATTTCAGGTCGCATTTATGATCCGATTTCATCTTGTGCAACAAATATCCAAAGTTTTTCCGATTTTGATTTTGCACAGCGAACTGAAATCATTTCAGATTTAGAGAAAGCTGTCACATATAAATTCATCTGATTTAGCAAAATAACCAATCTTTGTCCATTTGCGAATATATTGTGCACAACGTACCAATTGAGGCTCGAATGACGTGTATTGATGTATATTGAATATGTAGATATAACACATGTCTATGTCTTCGTACGATTTCATGCAAATTGTGTAGAAAATAGTCATTCCATCATTGCACCCCATCTGCTAATTCCTCCTCAAAGTGTCGACATTTGAAAATAAAATCTAGATTCCATTACCGAGCGTAAGGAATGTCCAATTTGTCCAAACTTTGCACATCGTAAAACTTTTACCAAACGTAGATCAAAACTAAAGACGGGAATTACCTCTCCCACAAAGGTAAACACTTTATAAATCAATTATCCTCTCCCACAAAGTTTAAAAATTATGAAAATGTTTACACATTTGGAAATTTTATAAAAAGAAATTTCAAGGTATAGACTAGACCTTCATATTTATATTATATACCATATATATAGTGCAACTAATGGGTATATACGTTCACCATCTCTCATCCGACAGGATTAGTTTATAACACATGCGATATATTATAAGTGGAAAGTATATATCTGTCGGGAAAATCTACTCACACTTTTTTACTTGTCATCAGATGAAATGTGAAATCAGACCAATAATATTCCAGCAATTTCAAATTTTCCGTCCCTGTATTAAATCACATACATACACACCAATTATTCCACATTCGTTCGAATCTTGTTCTGAATGAGACATTTAGCTATAAAAAAGAGGAAATGTTTTTCGGAAAGAATGAACGAAAGAACTTTCGTTCGGTTGTTCGTTGTTTGGCTGAACAACAAAAACAACAGCAACATCAACATGAAGTCATAATGGCAACATAAAAATTAATTAATTGCAAAACAAATGTCTTGTATTTGTTCCTTAATCATACATCAAGAGTTTTCCTCTTGATTTTGTTATTTATTCTTTTCACATTTCTTAAGAGGACTTAACGGCAACTTATCAGGAGATGATGAAGAAAACAAGAAAATATAAAGTCAAAATAAAAATTAAATACATGGAATGGGTGTAAAGAAATAAAAGTTAAGTAAGCAAATTTTTAAACCGTAACGCGTAATGATGATGTCAACATAATTGAAGAGCAGAGAGAGAACTCCGATTTAACATTTCTCTTTCCAAAGGATTTTAAAAATGAAAAGTTAAAAGGTTTTAATCACCTAACCTAAAAACAATATTTTGATGTGCTACTATTAGGCGAATCCCCCGGTCCACACCTTTATCCCTCCAACACAAAATGTATTGTTCTTGATGATTGAAAACGTATTGATTGAATTTGATGAACCATTTTTGGTATTATTATCATATTTTCCCTTACCACTATTATTATTCTAGGGCAAAGGTTCCCCCCTAAAAACACCCCAACTAATTCTATGTGGAAATAACATGAAAGTGACCCTGATTTATTTGTTATGCTAAACCATAAATGATGATATTCGCCATTATGATGATTTGATGTATTTCACTTTCCACACTGACCAGCTCCAGCACCGACGCCGCCCTTAATTCATTTGATTGAAATATTTACTGTCATTTCTTCCGTTGAAATCATAAAAACGAGCTTTTCCTTTTGAAGGAAATTCAGACGCCCCACCACCAACACTACCCATTCGGCTGAAACATTGTTTTATGCTTGGTCATAATAACAATGGGCTGGGTGGCGGTTACTACAACGTTTTTCCAACCAACAATAAGGAACTGTTGTTCATAACTGTTACAACATGTATATTCGGACAACTTAATTCCACCTCATCATTTTCACATCCGGCCAAAACAAAAAGCAATATTCGACGACGACGAAGACGATGGTAGTGATGATGATGTTTATGTTGCGTGTTTCACGCAAATCTACTACTATTGGCAAAAGGAAGAAGAAAATCGTAGAAGTGGACAATGTATAGCTTTTCTCAGGAACAAAAGAATACAACCTAACGAGTAGTCAGTCAGTAGTACACACTATCCCTCTTCGACCAAAAATCGAAATCACATCATTGCCGACACAAGAAAACAATGCACAAGGAAAACAATGAAAATTTTTTTTCTGAGTAATTGGTATGAGAAGCCAACCAACTGTGATTTACAGAATATCAGCTAGAAATTGGTATCGGGAATTCCATTGAAATAATTTCTATGGTATTTTCTTGTATTTACATACATACACATGTTTCAGACCGTGATTTACCGTAATTATTGAATTGCTCTTTAGTATATTTGTTCACTCATAAAAAAGGACCTCGAATCAAATGACAGAATAATAAGATATTGTCATTAGTATGAAATTGCAATTCTAACAGGGTAAAATTTTAGTCAGACTGAACAACAGACCGATTCAAAGTAAATGATGTTCCAAAGTCCCTATATATTTTTCGATTTGCACGAAATTTGGCGGAGCGTAATGAATAAGGTATAGAATGATGTGTGCTAAGTTTCAGGAGAATCGCTTCAGATTTAAATATAGCTACCATATATATTTTCGTCCGATTTAATGTAAATGGAGTATCAATGTCTTTCGATTTGCACGAAATTTGGCATAGCGTAATGAATTAGGTCTAGAATGATGTGTGTTAAGTTTCCTGAAAATCGGTTCAGATTTAGATATAGCTCTCCTATATATTTTCCTCCGATTTAATGTAAATGGTGCACTACGTACTGAAGTTACTATAATATAATGTGTGGCAAGTTTAGTTTAAATCGGTTTTCATTTAGATATAGCTCCTATATAGTTCCGTCAGATTTTAAGAACTGTGGAATATACACAACGTGGTCAAGGGTATCATCTAGTCATTTCTTATGTTTGATCCGCCATATTGGATTCATTTTATTTGATTTTTAAAGGCTGATTTCACATTTGTAATCTGTGGCCATAGTTCTACAAGTGGCCATAGTTCTAATTTATATAACATCAGTACGTTGTGTCAATCAACATCATTCTAGACTTAATTCAGTACCCTATACCAAAATTCGTGCAAATCGAAAGATATATAGGGTCTTTTGTGCACCAATTACATAAAATCGGACAAAAATCTATATGGGAGCTATATCTAAATCTGAACCGATTTTCACGAAAATTGGCAGACATTATTCTAGATCTAATTCATAACTCTGTGCCAAATTTCGTGCACATCAAAATATTTCCAGGGATTTTAGTGGACTATTTACCTAAAATCGGGCGTAGCTATATATGGGGCTACATCTAAATCTGAACCGATTTTCACGAAACTTTGCACACATCATTCGATACTTAATTTAGTATGCTGTGCAAAATTTCGTGCAAATTGAAATATATATAGGGACTTTGGTACACAATTAATCTTAAATCGGACGAAGATATATAAGGGAGCTATATCTAAATCTGAACCGATTTTCACGAAACTTCGCAAACATCATTCTAGACCTTATTCATTATGCTGTGCCAAATTTCGTGCAAGTCAAAAGATTTCCAAGGACTTTAGTGGACTATTTACCTAAAATCGGGCGAAGCTATATATGAGAGCTATATCTAAATCTGAACCGATTTTCTCAAAACTTTTCACACATCATTCTAGACTTAATTCAGTACACTATGCCAAAATTCGTGCAAATCAAAAGATTTCCAGGGACTTTAATGGACTATTTACCTAAAATCGGGCGAAGTTATATATGGGAGCTATATATAAATCTGAACCGATGTTCACGAAACTTTGCACATAGTATTCTAGGCTTAGTTTAATACGTTGTGCCAAATTTCGTGCAAATCTAAAGATATATAGTGACTTTGGTACACCATTTACCATTAATCGGACGAAAATGTATATGGGAGCTATATCTAAATCTGAAACGATTTTAACGAAACTTACGACACATCATTCTAGACCTAATTTATAGCTCTATGTCAAATTTCGTGCAAATCGAAAAATATGTGTGGACTTTGACGCACCATTTACAATAAATCGGACGAAAAAAATATATCTAAATCTGAAACGATTTTCAGGAAACTTAACACACATCATTCTATATCTAATTCATTACGCTGTACCAAATTTCGTGCAATTCAAAAGATATTAAAGGAAAGATATTAAAGGACGAACATATATATGGGAGCTATATCTAAATCTAAACCGATTTTCACGTAATTTAGCACACAAGATATTAAAGGACTTCGGGCGAAAATATATTGGGAGATATATCTATATCTGAACGGATTTGCAAGAAACTAAACAGACATCATTCTAGGCCTAATTCATAACGCTGTGCCAAATTTCGTGCAAATCGAAAGATATTAAGGGACTATGGTACACCATTTACCTAAAATCGGACGAAAATATATATGGAAGCTATATCCAAATCTAAACCGATTTTTCCCAATTTCAATAAGGTTCTTCCTTGGGCCAAATAAGTGACCTATGCCACATTTCATCCAATTCGGATCATAAATGCGATATGTACTTTATTTACAATTTAACATTTACAGACGGACGGACACGCATATATCGACTCAGAAAGTAATTCTAAGCATATTCTCAAACGGAATCATGTGTCTATTTCGTTTCCTTTTGCCTGTTACAAACATATGCACAAAGACATAATACCCTGTACCACAGTGTGGTGAAGGGTATAAAAAATGTGGCCGCCATTTTCGATTGACCGCCATTCTTCGATAATCACTATTTTGAGGTTAAATACAGTTTGGTATTGGCTGTTTTCTGCACAGATACGACGAGACAAGATTTCTCATATGTCCTCGATCGGATTCTGGCCAGGAGGACATTGGAATCATGTTTTCCCAGAGAAAAAAATAAATACTCTATACATTAAAATTTTGTTATTTTACAGACAACAATTCAACTCACTTGGCTTGATAACCCGTTCATTATCATGACCGACATTCGAATTACTGGGTGAGATCGCCTTGGACAATTTGTGATGTTTTCTAGCCATCAGCGCTATATTTCCGCCCTCTATACAATATAACTAGTATCAATTTAAATTGCACCTCTTCGATATACTATTAACTTCTTGGTTATATGTTCTTTAGGAGTAAATAAATACGCCATTGAATACATTTTTTGTAATTTTACAGAAACGTCCATGATTGTTCCTAGGTGCAAACTCATAATTGTGTGAGCGCTCAGAAGAACGTATAAAAATAAAGTTTTTCGTCCATTTCAACCGTCTAGTATTAACGAATCTCTACCAAAACCAATAGGGGTCTTCTTTGACCCGAACCGAACTTACCTGCATAATTTCGTTAAGATTGGTCCATAATTGTGGTCTGCATCGTGGGAGCTATATCTAAATAGAAACCGAGTTTCACCAACCTCTATAGGGTTCGTCCTTGGACCCAATAAATGAGCTGTACCAAATTTTATCCAAATCGGATTATAATGCGACCCGTACTTTGTTTACAGTTTACATCAACAGACGGACAAGCTTCGACTCAGACAATGATTCTATACGTATTCTCAAAAGGAACCATGGGTCTATGTCATTCCTTTTGCCTGTCACTAACATATGCACAAAGACATAATACCCTGTCCACAGAGTGGTTAAGGGTATAAATATTCTGTGAAGAAGGTTTTTACCCACTAAGGTCCTGGAATGCCAAATTACAGCTAATTTGAAATCCTCAAAATCAAAAATTATGATTACAGTTGGAATATTTTCTACCCAATACGAACGAAACTTCTAACTACAGCAAATTTGGTTGAAATGCGTTTATGAAAACTTCGAATTACCAAATATTGTTGGTTCCAATGTATTGACCAATATTAATAATATTTAGTACGAAAAGTTTATAACCCTGTGAGACTCTAAAATATATATTTCTAAAACCAACTGGAACGTGATAGCCATTCCGCCATTGGGAAATAAATCACAGTTCGTTATATCATTTCCAGGGATGTGACTTGAGGCCTGTAGTCCCTTGTATGGTTCAGATTTAGAGACAATTCCCTTATATATTTCAGAAACCAGTAAGGAAAGTAGTAAAGTCGGACGGGGCCGACTATATGATACCCTTCACCACTATGGGTATATTAAACCGGACTATTATCATGAAATTGTATGAAATAAAATGTGTGATATTTATCTAAATCGAACTTAGATCTATCCATAAACATGTCATTCGATTGTTACAATGGGACAAAAGTATGTAAATCGACTTCAAACAAATATCAATAGGTCTTCAATAGGTTTGTACATCTAAGTAATTCTAACTAAGTAAGTAACTAAGTAATTCTATGCTCAATTTTGTACGTTGTGCAAAATTTGATGTCAATCTGACTAACATGAGGAGTCTGATGTCCAATTTACTTAAAATCGGGCGAAAATATATATGGAAGTTATATCGTAATATGAACCGATATCAACAAACTTGTCACAGGTTAGGTTAATACGTTTCAGTACGTTTTGTTCCTATTAGCAATATATTGGATCCTTGGTGCGTCAATTACTTATAATCAATCTATATTCTCAACCGATTTTCACGAAACTTGGCACACATCAGTCTGGGCTAAATTCAGTACGCTATGCCAAATTTCGTGCAAATCGAAGGATATATAGGGACTTTGATGCACCATTTTTTGAGATCGGACGAAACTATATATGGGAGCTATATCTAAATCAGGACCGATATTCTCGAAACTTGGCAGACTCGATTCAGTGCGTTATGCCAAATTTCGTGCAAATCGAAGGATATATACGGACTTTGGTGCACCATTTACATGAAATCGGACGAAACTATATATGGGAGCTATATCTAAATCTGGACTGATTTTCACGAAACATGGCACACATTATTGTGGACTAAATTCAGTACACTGTGCCAAATTTCGTGCAAATCGAAAGCTATTTAGGGACTTTGGTGCACCATTTACATTAAATCGGACGAAAATTTATATGGGAGCTATATCTAAATCTGAACCGATTTTTCCCAATTTCAATAGGGTTCGTCCTTGGGCCAAATGAATGAGCTGTGCCAAATTTCATCCAATTCGAATAATAAATGCGGCCTGTACATTGTTTACAATTTAACATGGACAGACGGACAGGCGGACATGCGTAAATCGACTTAGAAAGTGATTCTATGCATATTCTCAAAAGGAACCATGGGTCTATCTCGATTCCGTTTCAAAATGGTTCATACATATATCAACGTAGATCACATATTTAATTTCGTCCCATTCCATGTCAATGGTTCTCCAAAGATACTATATATCTTCTAATGAAAAAACAGACATATAAACAACATTAATTAATTGCATTCACAATTGTTTTCTAATAAGAAATGTAAAATGCGTTTGTACATATCAAGATGCCGCCTTTGTTCGATTTGTGGTCCAGCAATTGTTCTCCCGGTATATTTGTATGAATGATTACCCTATTGATTAATGATGAGTTTTACGCTTGTTTGCGTGCCTCTTCAAAGCTTAAAATAAAGGTTAACTAGATAGGTTACACCCTACCAGCACTTAAAAAGGCGTGCAGTATTAATTTCTACGTTTTTATTCAAAAATTTCTAAGGAGTTTAAATCATTTACTTAGTATTACATGTAATTGCTCATTGAATTTTTAAACTAAATTTAAATTCTCAAAACGCATTTGAGAAAAGTAAATGTATATACCTTTACCAACTATCATAGAGGTATAACCTAATTACCTAACATTTTGTCTGTAAATGGTTATTAATCACCTAATACCGGGGGTCTTCAGCGTACCCATCACCGTCGTCATCATCATCATTACAATTAGAAAACGGTCATGTGCCGATCCCTTTAGCTCATCAGGCAACATTAAGAAATTCGGGCAGTGGCAGAAGGCAGAACTACAAATAAATGTAATATGTTTTTCGACACTGCGAACAACAAACATTAAAAATTATGATTTTAGGAAACATTTAACAAAATTGAGCTGGGAATGCCACCATTATATGCTGCATGCTCGTTGTTGTGGTGGCGGCAGCATTTCTGTTGTTTTGTTTTCTGTTTTTGTGGGGCACTAAAAGTTGTAACCCAAGCAACATCAACAAAAAAACAAAAAAAAGTAAAACAGAAAAATAATGGTAGTTATTTGGGTGTTTTATTTGAAATAGTTTTTGTTTCATTTTTAATGTGGGATTTATGCCACGCACCACGAACACAGAAAAAACTTCACTTTTGGGAGAGCTACATTACAAATATTTCGGAATATGTTTCGGTGTTCTGTTATTTTTTTTCTTAATTTGTTTAACACATGCCGTGTTGTGTTGTCGGGTTGTTTCCGTTGTTTTACGACTTCAATTACAACAGTTAACATATTTTATGCGATTTAATGTTTTGTAATTGTTTTTATACCTGCCTGCCTGCCTACCATATAATGGACATAAACGGGTATTCTATTTAAAAAAATTAACTACAATTTTAAAATTTAATATAAATTGAATTCAAGGTTGTGGTAGTTGTTCTACAATGGGAACCAGTTAAAATTACTTACCGGGTGTACCCTAAATCGGGATATAAATAAGTCACGAAGTGAGGCAATACAGTCGTATGGGGTCGACCATATTATACCCTACACAATTTTTACTTTCTGCGAAGCTAAATCCCGAACATAATTGAATCAGCGGGTCTGATCCGAGAGTCTCGGAGGCCCCTAAGTTTACTATAATAACTTGTTTCTTATCTCCACTGAAGGATGACTCCCTAACGCTGGGGTGTTAAGCGACCTCGTGCTGAACATGAGGCTCTATTCGAACCAGGCCTGGTTAATACCTGGACGTTCAACCATTATAATATTTAGCTACCAAGTCCTTGTCATTGTAAGGATGTTATGTCATGGTCGACATATCAGTACACTTGAGTAAACTTTAATAAAACAAATAGTGTTAGTCGGTGTTGCCGACATATTTACACTCCAAGCATATGGTTTGCGGAGGACTTCGGAACAAGTATATATTTTTATCAAAGAGGTTTCGGAATTAATGCTTGAATTTGATCTAGTTTGATTCAAATCGGACATTCGATTCGCCTGATATTGGATTTATAAATATTGGAAATATTGACTATTTTTTAGGGAGATACCAGAAGGAGTTGGCGTGGAATAAATGAACGTTTGGTTCAAATCAATTGGTCTCATCTTCGGACTTTCTTTAGTCTTGGCGAAGATACTAGGTTGTGGAAAATTTTGTTCAAATCGGACGTTCCATTTACTTAATATGGAATTTCTGAATATTGGAAATTTTGACCATTTGTGGAGAGTACCAGAAGGAGTGCTCCAATGTGTTTTACACTTGGTAAAGATAATAGGTTGTACAATGTTTAGTTAAAATCGGATAGTCCGTCCGTTCAGAATAAAAATATACAATTAATATTTTGCACAATATTGACCACTTTGTGGAGGTGGTACCAGAAGTAATGGGCCGATATTCCCCATCTTCGAACTTGAACTAATTTTAGAAGAAACATTAGTATGTGCAAAGTTGGGATGATAACGGTTATTTCCTTCGAGAGTTACCGTGCTCACCACGACAGACAGACGGACGGACATTTGTAAATCGTCTCCAAATTGTCCGAAATGGATTTGGTCCAATGAAACATGGGGTCTAAAACCATATTTCGAAGAGACACATTTTTGCACAAAGTAGCAAAGAGTATATACCCTAATTAGCCATAAGGCTGAGGGTATAAAAAATTTACAAATAAAAAGCCTATATCTTGGACTAAAGTAGGTAGGGATGCCTTGGCACTTTCAGTCTTAAATGCTTCAAGAGAAAAAAAATAACAAATAAAAAATCTGGAATCTGGAAGAAAACTCTCTGCCGGTTACGACGTCCAAAAGGCCCTGTATAGGAAGGCATACCTGTTCTTTGTTCTTGTTTCAAACGAATCAGGTGGAAAAAGTTCGCAAGAACCTTCGAAGCAAAAGCAAATGAGACAAGAACTCAACAAATGGCATTAAATAAACCAGTAAGGAAAGTAGTAAAGTCGGACGGGGCCGACTATATGATACCCTTCACCACTATGTGTATATTAAACAGGACTATTAACATGAAATTGGATGAAATAAAATATGTGATATTTATCTAAATGTGAATCTACCTAGATCTATCCATAAACATGTCATTCGTTTGTTACAATGGGACAAAAGTATGTAAATCGACTTCAAACAAATATAAATAGGTCATCTGTTGTCCTATGTCTGTACTTCTCGAAAACGCAACTAAGTAATTCTATGCTCAATTTTATACGTTGTGCAAAATTTGATGTTAATCTGACTAACATGAGGAGTTTGATGTCCAATTTACTTGAAATCGGGCGAAAATATATATGGAAGCTCTATCCAAATATTAAGCGATTTCAAACAAACTTGTCACAGCTTAGGTTATACTAATTTCAGAACGTTTTGTTCCTATCAGCCTATTGGTTCCTTGGTGCGTCGATTACCTTAAATCGATTTATAATAAAAGGGAGCTATATCTAAATCTGGACCGATTTTCTCGAAACTTGGCAGACATCACTCTAGGCTCATTTAAGTACGTTATGCCAAATATCGTGCAAATCGAAGGAAACATAGGGACTTTGGTGCACCATTTACATAAAATCGGACGAAACTATAAATGGGAGCTATATCTAAATCAGGACCGATTTTTACGAAACTTGGCAGACATCATTCTAGGCTCATTTCAGTACGTTATGCCAAATTTCGTGCAAATCGAAGGATATATAGGGAGTTTGGTGCACCATTTACATGTAATCGGACGACACTATATATGGGAGCTATATCTAAATCTGGAGCGATTTTCACGAAACTTGGTAGACATCATTCTAGGCTCTATTCGGTACGTTATCCAAATTTCGTGCAAATCGAATTATATATAGGGACTTTGGGGCACCATTTCCCATATATATGGGAGCTATATCTAAATCTGGACCGGTTTTCACGAAACTTGGCAGACATCATTCTAGGCTCAATTCAGTACGTTATGCCAAATTTCGTGCAAATCGAAAGATATATAGGGACTTTGGTGCACCATTTACATGAAATCGTACGAAACTATATATGGGAGCTATATCTAAATCTGGACCGATTTTCTCGAAACTTGGCAGACATCACTCTAGGCTTAATTCAATACGTTATGCCAAAGTTCGTGCAAATCGAATCATATATAGGGATTTTGGGGCACCATTTACATGAAATCGGACGAAACTATATATGGGAGCTATATCTAAATCTGGACCGATTTTCACGAAACTTGGCACACATCATTCTAGGCTCAATTTAGTACGTCATGCCAAATTTCGGGCAAATCGAAAGATATATAGGGACTTTGGGGCTCCATTTACATGAAATCGGACGAAACTATATATGGGAGCTATATCTAAATCTGGACCGATTTTCTCGAAACTTGGCATACATCACTCTAGGCTTAATTCAATACGTTATGCCAAAGTTCGTGCAAATCGAATCATATATAGGGATTTTGGGGCACCATTTACATGAAATCGGACGAAACTATATATGGGAGCTATATCTAAATCTGGACCGATTTTCTCGAAACTTGGCAGACATCGCTCTAGGCTTAATTCAATACGTTGTGCCAAATTTCCTGCAAATCGAAGGATATCTAGGGACTTTGGGGCACCATTTACATGAAATCGGACGAAACTATATATGGGAGCTATATCTAAATCTGGACCGATTTTCACGAAAATTGGCAAACATCATTCTAGACCTAAATGATTAGGCTGTACCAAATTTCGTGCAAATCGGAAGATATATAGGTACCGTTTACATTAAATCGGTTAAATATATATATGGGAGCTATATCTAAATCTGAACCGATTTTTCCCAATTTCAATAGGGTTCGTCCTTGGGCCGAATAAGTGACCTATGCCAAATTTCATCCAATTCGGATCATAAATGCGTCCTGTACTTTGTTTACAATTTAACATGGACAGACAGACGGACGGACGGACGGACGGACATGCATAAATCGACATAGAAAGTGATTCTATGCATGTTCTCAGAAGGAACCATGTGTCTATCTCGTTTCCTTTTGCCTGTTACAAACATATGCACAAAGACATAATACCCTGTACCACAGTGTGGTGAAGGGTATAAAAAATAACAAATAAAATATCTGGAATCTGGAAGAAAACTCTCTGCCGTTTACGACGTCCAAAAGGCCCTGTATAGGAAGGCATACCTGTTCTTTGTTCTTGTTTCAAACGAATCAGGTGGAAAAAGTTCGCAAGAATCTTCGAAGCAAAAGCAAATGAGACAAGAACTCAACAAATGGCATTAAATAAAAAAAGAGTAGCCATCATCGACAAGACGGATCCCAATGGAAAAAACCGAGCGAATCATTGATAATTATTTGACAGGAATTTGAAGACCATGGTTGATCATCAAAGACCAGGTTGATCATCAAATGTTGCTGTTTGGCTTAAAGACATACACAGTCGAAATAAGGAGTCTGCTGACTACATTGTAAAAAAACCGAATGACTTTGAACCACTTTGGGATTGTAGTACCCTGGCGGCCGTTTTTGTCGATGATGATTTTGGATTTGTGAAGAACGGGATATGCACATCAAGTTCGGTACAGGTAAAGCAGGAGAAGAGTTTTTGAGAATAAGCAAGGCAGCAATTACGTATGGATTGGAGTGGAAACACTTCCGTCTCTCATTCGCAGAGGAACAATCCAATACAATAGTGCCTAGAGGTCGTGGAGATAAATCAAAACTAGAAAGCAGAGGCACTTCTCACCCACTCACAACAAATTTAAATGTCGCTCTGTCAATGGGACAAAATTATGTAAATCGATTTAAAACAAATATCAATCGTGCACCCGTTCAATACTTGGAACACGAAGTCGGTTCGAAATATATATGGGCTACATCTGTATTTCTATACGCAACTACGTCATTCTATTCAAAAAAAAAAAAAAAAAAACAAAAACATGAAGAGTATGTGTAAAAATTACATAACATCGGATGAAAATAGATATGAAAGCTATATCCAAATATGAAAAGATTTCAACGATACTTGTCACAGTTTAGGTTAGACTAATTTATGCACGTTTTGTTCCTAATAGACATATTTTGGGTCCTACTTAAAGTCGGACGAAACCATATCTAAATCTGGACGGATTCCAACAAAACCTGACACCCGTTTGGCGAAACTATCTTAAGTACGTTGTGCAAAATTTTGTGTAAATCTGAACCGATTTCCACGAATCTTCACACATATCATTCTAGACTTAATTCAGTACGCTATGCCAAATTTAGTCAAAATCTAAAGAAATGTAGGGACTTTGGTACACCATTTACATTAAATCGGGCGAAAATATATGAGAGCTACATCTAAATCTGAACCGATTTTTACGGAAATTAGCACACATCGTTCTAGGGTTTATTTAGTACGCTATGCCAAATTTCGTGCAAATCGAAGATATATAGGGACTTTGGTACACCATTTACATTAAATCAGTCGAACATATATATGCGACCTATATCTAAATCTGAATCGATTTTCAAGAAATTTTACACACATCATTCAAGACCTTATTTATTACGCTATGCTAAATGTCGTGGAAATCGAAAGATATATGGGGCTTAGGTCAACCATTTACATTAAATCGGTAGAACATATATATGGGTCCTTTATCTAACTCTGAACCGATTTTGAAGAAATTTTACACACATCATTCTAGACCTAATTCATCACACTATGCCAATTTTCGTGGAAATCGAATGATATTTAGGGACTTTGGCGAAACATTTACATTAAATCGGTCGAAAATATATATGGGAGTTATATCTAAATCTTAACCGATTTTCAAGACAATTGGCAGATATCATTCTAGCCGCAATTCATTACGCTATCCCAAATTTCGTGGAAATCGAAAATATATAGGGACTTTGGTACACCATTTACATTAAATCGGTCGAAAATATATGTGAGCTCTATCTAAATCTGAACCGGTTTTCGCGAGACTTAACACAAATCATTCTAGACTTAGTTCAGAACGCTATGCCAAATTTCGTGCAAATCGAATGATTTTCAGATACTTTGGTGCACCATTTACATTAAATCGGACGAAAATATATATGAGAGCTATATCTAAATCTGAACCGATTTTTCCCAATTTCAATAGGGTTCGTCATTGGTATTTTGGATTTAAGTAGGTTTTTATTTAGCACCATTTCCCCCCTTTACAGATATTTTAAAGGATATTTTCCACAATTTTTCCACTAGAATTTTGGCATCTGGGTTCATAGAGTAAGGATTTTAACCAATTTTTTATGTTGGCTTGTTGAAGTTCCTATCTACCACAATTATCCAAAACAAGTGTCTGTAATTTGGGACATGAACAAACACTACCACATAATGTAATAACATATCCCCCAACATTTTAAGGCATGTTGACTGCACAATACGTGGTGTAAGATATTTGACGACAAATATATATCTTTGGCGAAAGTCAATATCTTATTAGTTAACAGCATTTTTCGTTGTTGGCTGGCCTCTTATGTCTGGAGTAACCCTGTAAATGTTTTAGTAACCTTGATTTGAAAATGTTTGAATTCATTGCTGGGAGATCCGTTACATTGGATCATACAAATTTTCAATAACCCTAATGAGTCACATCATTTCATTTTTTTCCAATATAAATAAATATTTGCAGTTTTTGCAACTATTGGTTCTTCTGATGATATTTTTTGAGAAAATCGTATAGTAATTTCAAAATATCCATACACCCAAGTGTCTCTACAAAAGCACCATCGTGATTTACAGCTTTAAGCGATAAGCTGTCATTCACTTTGAAAACATATTCTTCTCTTCTTCATTACCTTTTCGACAGCAACAACAAAAAGTCATTGGCAGCAATTTTGCATCATTTATCATAGCGAAACATTGAGATTCATTCTTGAGATGGGAAGTCTTCACCCTCCGGCGGATATACAGATATTTTTTAATATTGATTGTAATTTTTAATGTTCGGTTTGGTATAAATGTTTCAGTTTTTCCCTTGTCTGGTATTTGGTGCGATATGAGGTCATATTTAAAAAATAAATTAACTAATAATTATATACACAGGTTGGTAGTTATGTTGCAAAAGCTATCATTTGCAAATGGCAATGTAGGTTAATGGAGTAGTTGTTGGTTTGTTCTGAGTAGATAAATGAAACAGAAAAAAAATGTAACAATTTTGAAATGTTTGAATGTATCGGTATCAATGATAAATTGAAAATATTTGATATACAGTTTCTTTTTTTTTTGAATATTTTATTTAACTTTGCTAATGGTGGAATTTTATCATTAGGTATGAAAGCGAGCAATTCAATGTGTTATTGTTTGACGTTCAACTGAACTATGTTGAAGAGAACGAGATATGTTCCAAAAGTATCGCAGATCTTACAGACTGATTTTCAGGACACTTAACACACATCAATCTAGACCTAATTCATTACTGTATGCCAAATTTCGTGCAAATCGAACTTTGGTACACCATTTACATTAAATCGAAGGTAAATATATATGGAAGTTATATCTAAATCTGAACCGATTTTCAGGAAACTTAACACACAACATTCTAGATCTAATTCAGTACACTATACCAAATTTCGTGCAAATCGAAAGATATACGGGGACTTTGGTACACCATTTACATTAAATCGGAAGAAAATATATATGGGAGCTATATGTAAATACGGACCTATTTTCATTCTAGACCTAATTCATTACTTTATGCCAAATTTCGTGTAATTCGAAATATATATAGCGACTTTGGTACACCATCGTACGAAAATAGATATGGGAGCTATATCTAAATCTGGACCGATTTTCAGGAAACTTAACACACAACATTCTAGACCTAATTCAGTACACTATACCAAATTTCGTGCAAATCGAAAGATATACGGGGACTTTGGTACACAATTTACATTAAATCGGAGGAAAATATATATGGGAGCTATATCTAAATCTGAACCAAGTTTTCCCAATTTCAGTAGGGTCCGTCCTTGGGTCAAGTCGGATCATAAATGCGACCTGTACGTTGTTTACAATTTAACATGGTCAGACAGACAGACGGACGGACATGCATAAATTGATTTAGAAAGTGATTCTATGTATATTCTCAAATGGAAACAGGTGTCTATCTCGTTTCCTTTTGCCTGTTACAAACATATGCACAAAGACATAATACCCTGTACCACAGTGTGGTGAAGGGTATAAAAAATTGCACACTTCGTGGGATCTGTTGCCTAAACCCTTATTAACGGGACAGAAGCCTGATTATCAAACCTTTGCAAAAATGTACCCCATCCGGTACCGATATAGCAAATCTTCAAATATTCTAGCCACTTCTTCTGCTGATATATTATTAACCTTATTTAAGGGTCATTGGGGTTCGTATGACAAAGCTCTTCACGTTCGTTTGCTAGGCCACCTCCTCTGCTGAAAGTTTGGCCTTAGTTCAAATATTCATCAGGTACATAGCTTCTGGCTGCAATTTTGCGCTTTCTGCAACTCAAACATTAGATCGATGAGACAGTAATCTGATGCGACTATTGGTGATATTTCTGTCCGTTATAATTTGTAACCACGATAGAGACCACAGTTATGGGCAAATCTTCACGAAATTTTGCATGTAGAATGGGTTGTGGCCAATGAAGACACCTATTTTTTTTGGAAAAGAACGGTTAATATTTGCGGGATGAAATGGACCAAAAACTTTATTTTTGTCGGTTTTTCTGGTCGTTCCAGAGGCCGCAATTATGGCCCAAACACCGTGAATGGAGAAGGGGATCGGCCCAAAGGATAAGCATGTCTGTTTTGGTAAAGATCGGTCAATATTTAGCGGGTCAAATGGACCCTGACTTTTATGTGAAAAATTACAAAGTTTGCATCCCATAGCGTATAGATTTACCCCTGAAGGACATAGACCCGGGAAATTGATAGTATACCCAAGAGGAGTGGTTGACCTTTAAATTGATACCAATTTTATTGTCGTATGTACTTGGATGTGGGAGTTACACTTAAATGTTTACAGGTGCTTATGTACTCAGATATTATTTAGTAACCCATTTCCACACTAGAGGGCGGAAATATAGCGCTCGTCGCTTTGAAATTTTTCACAAGTATCCTGGTATGGTCAAGGACAACGCCTATAATTTTTGGTGATGATCAGATAATAATATTGGGATGAAGTGGACTGGTTATATAATAATACTTGCTTGAATTTTTGGACATAGCCAATAAGTCCCAAAACAACTGTCTTTCATGTTTTCCCTTTCTTCCTAAACTTTTGTTTTCAAAAAATTCCAAACTTGAGAGTTATTGTTTTATGATGTGAACCAATCCATTTATTCATTCCTTTCTTCATACACTGAATGCCATTCGTATTGTTCCACTTAATGTCTAAAATTTCAATTTGAAATTTATTTACTTATTACCCATAAAGTATTTAAAAGGTCAAAAATATGCTCTGAATTTCCCTCACCCTGCACACAAATGGCAATTATCAGCACCACCTTCAACTTAAAGTACCTTAAGCTTCCACACAATTCGTTGATGTAGACCAACAACAACAAAGGAATGACGGACCAACCGATAGACAGACATTTTAGACAATGGGTGTCATAGTTAATTAACCTCAAATTTGTTTTATTTATGTTTTTTCCGCCGTTGAATGATGGCAGAGGTAACGAAACAAAAAAATCACACAAAACTCATTTGATTTTTGTTTTCGCTTTCATGTGACGGCTGTTTTTTGTCAGACCACATACTTTGTATGTTTGCCTTTTGGATGTAATCTATTTTTATTTGAATGTAATTAATTTGTGTAAAGAAATGTAAAGGGGGATATACAAATATATGTGATTGTAAAAAATAAATATTTGAGAACTTCAGTGCCCCCTCTCGATTAACATCACTTTTTGAAAAATCTTAAATTTAAGTGTAAAAGATTTTTTTTTTTTCATTTTCGTCATGGTGTATGATAGGCCATCTCTGGTCAATGACAAATTTTTCACATGGTGCAAAATGTTCAAACAAAATAATTTATTATATACACCGGGCATAATATGTAAGATATATGAATATTTAAATTCCAAAACAATTGTAAATCAGTTCCCCACCAATATATTTCCTTAGTGTGCAAAAAACGAACATCACCTAATAAAATATTTCCTTGAATTTGACTTCCACATTTAAGTGTCCCAATATTTTATCTTCTATTTTTCGATGTGACACATTGAATCAAAGCACACGACGAGGAGGGTGTGGGCGTTAATTTGTTCAGCTAATTGTTTAAATTGTCTATAATCAAATAAAAGTTCACTTTGGTCTATGGAAAAACACTTAAAAAATAATTTACTAGATGCCATGTACAAAAACAAAACAACGCATGAAAATGACACCCCATACATATAAAAAAGAGGACCAGTGACAAATTGACAAAAAACTTACCGCAAGCCATTTGGGCCAGCGAAAATATAATAAAAAATCACACAATCTTGTGGTTAAAAATTTTATCGAATAAAGTTTTTATGACTTTGGCACACTCAACTGTGAGGCAAACTCATAAATGGTGTGACAGTGTATGTGTTTTAAAGCTCATAAAATCAATGGGCCAGATGTTGCTGCTGCTTGTTTTCACTAGAGTTCAATACAAAAAAAAATTGATTTTGATTGGACACAATTTTGTGATATTTTAAAGAAATTGAAATTGCTCAATAGCATAGTACAAAAGTATGCATGTTAATAAATGTAAATTGAAACCTTCTGTTAGTAAAAAGGATGCTAATTACCGAGGAAGGAGGTATTTCAACTCAATCATATAAACTTAGAAAACTAGATATTTTAACACTAGCTCAATACTAGATTTTTGAATGTAATGTCCGTTTGTTCCAAGAAAATATTTTATGATGACTTTACTGTCAATATAGAATTCCTAACTAATTTTTTACAACCATATCAACAACAAACATAAATATCATTCTAATATTTTATTTCCCTTTACTACACAGTGGTACAGGGTAGTATGTCTGTGTGCATATATTTGTAACCGGCAAAAGAAAACGAGATATACCCATGGTTCCTTTTGAGAATATGCATAGAATCACTTTGTAAGTCGATTTATGCATGTCCGTCCGTCTGTCTGTCCATATTAAATTGTAAACAAATTACAGGTCGCATTTATCATCCGAATTGGATCACATTTGGTACAGCTCATTTATTTGGCCCAAGGAAAAAATCGGTTCAGATTTAGATATAGCTCCCATATATATTTACGTCCGATGTAATGTAAATGGTGCACCAAGTTCCTATATATATCTTTCGATTTGCACGAAATAATAAGTTTATAATGATGTGTGTTAAATTTCGTGAAAATCGGTCCAGATTTAGATATAGCTCCCATATATATTTTCGTCTATTTAATTTAAATGGTGCAAAAAAGTCATTCGATTTGCACGAAATACGACATAGGGTACTGAATTCATTCTGAGATAATATGTGCTAAGTTTCGTAAAAATCTGTCAAGATTTAGATATAGCTCCCATATATATTTTCGTCTGATTTAATGTAAATGGTGTACCAAAGTCCCTATATATCATACGATTTGCACGTAATAATAAGTCTATAATGATGTGTGTTAAGTTTTGTGATAATCGGTTCAGATTTAGATTTAGATCCCACTAGCAGGACCCGTGGCGCTTCGCTGCCCCTGAATCTTGAATTTTAATATGCTTGTATTAACAATACAGATATGTGTAATATCTATGCGTTCTCTTGTCTTCCTATTGGTAACTAACGATATTTGTATAGAAGTTATTGAATTTTTCGCTGTTTTCTGTAATGGTGGTAATTCTTGTTTCCTTTGAAACTAATAAAAATATGTTTTTAATATACTGAAAAATTTCAAAATTGATATATTTCAAAAATTTTACACAAATTTTATTTCGTTATAAGTATGTATGTGCATGAAAATGAAGTGAAGACGGTTAGTATAACTAAGGAACTGGTCGTTATTGTCAGTACAGATAAGTACACTTAATAGGGTAAATAACTATTTTGCACATATTAATATCCCACTATCGTTTTATAATTAAAATCAAGGGTTATAAAGGGTGTAAGTGTCATTCAATCCATTTTTTATTTATTTTGTTTAATAAATTGTTAGAGTATGTTAGGGTCTTCACTTCAAATACTATTTTCAATGAACTTATTCTCAATTAGTCCCAAACGTGTCATATTTTTATATATGACCAACCCTAATATTCGATATCAGGCATTGACATTTTTTCTATAAGAATAATATTGTTTTGGTATTTTTTTATTCAAATAAAATTTTTCACAAACTGACAAAAAAATTAAAAAATTAAAATTATAATGTCAATTATTTCTTTCTATTTGTATTTCAATACACATACATACATATTTTGTATTTTATGTATTTTAAACTCTTGGCAAAACTTGTTCAGTGGTTCTTAAGTCCACAAACAATATGCTTTCGATGCCGTGATGTATTGGAATCGTCGACAAATCGCTTATAGTATGTGGTTAACCGCAATTGTAACTATAAAAGGACCAAACGTGTGTTATGTAATATTTTTTTCTAAAATAATACTAAAAAGCAAAATACTTTTTTGTGATAAACATTTTTGGATTGTTATATATTTCGGCCGATATCTTCGAGATCAATAGGTCTTACGCTGTGATTATTGCAGAAATACGATCTAAATATGTCCACAAACATATTCCATCATACATAATTCATTTTACATCTTTAGTTTGCTGGCTTTAGGCGTATATATTGGAATTTTTTCAAATTTTTATTGAGGCAAAATACTTATTACACTCACTGTACATACATATGTATATATAGGAATGCAATGAGGAGTGCATTTTCCTGTTAAATGGGTTATGCGTACTTACGCCCACGTTATTCAGACATATTTTGAAGTCGGTATCTGTAACCTTTCTTATAATATACACAAATTACATGTTCATAATTTCTGAGGCATGAGTACGTTCGATGCTATAACTCCGCATACACGCCGAATCTTAGAGGTTTATATAACCTATGTTATTCCCAGGACATGTCATGACATTCTGTGAAAGTCTCAGTAAAATCTGTCCAGCGATTTTTCAGTCTACAAACGAAATGTTTTCTGTTTTCAATATGCAGATTTTTAAAATGCAGCAGAAATTGTATTTTCCGTTGATCATACCAAGCTCGTTTTTGTATGGATGGTGTGTATTTACACCTACGTTATTCACACAAATTTTTTTGTAACCGTTCTTAAGATATACGCATATTACATGTTCCGAAATTTTGAG
>NW_026885581.1:0-68075 GCF_032173495.1 Musca vetustissima
TGAGAATATGCATAGAATCACTTTCTGAGCTCATTTTGTGAACAATGTACAGGTCGCATTATGATCAGATTTGGATGAAATTTGGCACAGGCTATTTATTCGACCCAAGGACGAACCCTAAGGACGTCCGATTTAATGTAACCAAAATCTCGATTTGCACGAAATTTGGCACAGCGTAATGAATTAGGTCTAACAAGATTTGTGTTAAGTTTGGTGAAAATCGGTTCAGATTTAGATATAGCTCCCATATATATTTTCGTCCGATTTGATGTATTGGTTCACCAAAGAGTATCGATTTGGAAATTTGCACAACGTAATGTAAGTCCGGAAAATCGGTTCAGATTTAGATATATCTTTCGATCTAAAGTCCCTATATATCTTACGATTTGAACGAAATTTGGCACAGCGTAATGTACTAGGTCTAGAATGATGTGTGGTAAGTTTCGGAAAAATTTGTTCAGATTTAAATATAGCTCCCATATACATTTTCGTCCGATTTAATGTAAATGGCGCACCAAAGTCCCTATAAATCTTTCGATTTGCACGAAATTTGTGTTAATGTGCGTTACGTTTCGTGAAAATCGGTTCCGATTTTGATATAGCTCCCATATATTATCGTCCGATTTAAAATAAATGGTGCACTAAGACGCCTGTATATCTCTCGATTTGGTTGAAATTCGGCATAGTTATTTTCGTGAAAATCGGTTCAGATTTAAATATAGCTCCCATACACATTTTCGTGCGATTTATGTAAATGGTGTACAAAAGTCCCTTACCACATTTACATATATAGCTTCTATATCTGACCAAATGAAAAATTTAGTATCGGTTGCAGAATGACATGTTTATGGATCCAATTTCATTTTACTGGTCCTTTAAAAATACGACGTCTGTTAGGATTCATCTGTTGAATATACCCCACGTGGTGAAGGGTATAATTACTGGTTTTCTATAAATTGTATATCCTTTGTTTCTTTCTTCGTTCATATTTTCAACTTAAATTACAAATTTTCTATTAACTCTTAGAAGACCATGTAATGTAAAACGTGTTCTAAAGTTTATACCATGCAAATTCCGCCCACGCTTCCCTTAGAGTTTGGAATTGAATTAAGCTCATAAGTATGATGTTGGCGACATAGTAATTTCAATCCAATTCAAATGCTGCTTCTACTTCAGATGTTTCAGTACTTCTGTTTCTCTTTCAGCTTATAATATAAAATAAGTTTGAATAGAACAGAGTTTGTGAAAAGTCAGCTACCGCAAGTGCTTGGTAACCCAACCAACAGCAAATACACCTTTGACATGTTGGCATTCTGGCTGGCTGTTTACAAGAGTTCAAAATATCATTAGCGAGCAACGCCACAGTAAGTCAAGGTCATATTTTCCTCTTCATAAAGCGAAAGATGTATACCACAATTTTATTATACTTGTTTATGTATATGGCTGGGGTTTGGTTTTTTCTTTTTATACCCTTCACCACTCTGTGGTACAGGGTATTATGTCTTTGTGCATATATTTGTAACAGGCAAAAGGAAGCGAGATAGACACATGGTTCTTTTCGAGAATATGCATAGAATCACTTTCTGAGTCGATTTATGCATGTCCGTCCGTCCGTCTGTAGATGTTAAATTGTAAACAAAGTACAGGTCGCATTTATGATCCGATTTGAATGAAATTTGGCACAGGTCACTTATTTGGCCCAAGGATGAACCCTATTGAAATTGGGAAAAATCGGTTCAGATTTAGATATAACTCCCATATATATATTTAACCGATTTAATGTAAACGGTCCCTATATATCTTTCGATTTGCACGAAATTTGGTACAGCCTAATCATTTAGGTCTAGAATGATGTGTGCCAAGTAAATGGTACACCAATGTCGCTATATATCTTTCGATTTGCACGAAATTTGGCATAACGTACTGAATTGAGCCTAGAAAGATGTCTGCCAAGTTTCGAGAAAATCGGTCCAGATTTCTATATAGCTCCCATATATAGTTTCGTCCGATTTCATGTAAATGGTGCCCCAAAGTCCCTATATATATTTCGATTTGCACGAAATTTGGCATAACGTACTGAATTGAGCCTAGAAAGATGTCTGCCAAGTTTCGAGCAAATCGGTCCAGATTTCTATATAGCTCCCATATATAGTTTCGTCCGATTTCATGTAAATGATGCACCAAAGTCGCAATATATCTTTCGATTTGCACGAAATTTGGCATAACGTACTCAATTGAGCCTAGAGTGATGTCTGCCTTTTTTCGTGAAAATCTTTCTATTTGCAAGAAATTTGGCTTAACGTACAGAATTGAGTCTAGAATGAATGTCTGCCAAGTTTCGAGAAAACCGGTCCAGATTTCTATATAGCTCCCATATATAGTTTCGTCCGATTTCATGTATATGGTTCACCCAAGTCTCTATATATCTTTCGATTTGCACGAATAGTCCTGTAATAGTCATGTTTAATATACCCATAGTGGTGAAGGGTATCATATAGTCGGACCCGTCCGACTTTAATACTTTCCTTACTGGTTTAAAAATGAAAATTTGTTTTCTTAATTAACTGAAAAATAAAACAACTTTTAAGTGGAATTTTTGTTTTAAACAAAATATTTCAATTAACATCAACTTGTTGAATCGTTGTGTAATATTTGATATTTATACAAAATAAAATGAGTACATCACGGGGAGTTGTCAGCGATTGAAATTAAAAGCAAAATTGAAATGTTAAAATTGTGTCATTATGTTTTCAAGGTTCCAATGGTAGGATAATGCGCGGATTTTTTTTTTTAACAACATAATAACTATTTAAGCAGAGCAATCAATTAGAGGATACTTTGTGCAAAAACTTGAAATGATATTAAATAGATTCTATATTTGCAAACGTGTCCAATTCCTAGAAATACTACTTACGAACTTTCTCAAATTACCATTCAATGTCTGTAAAACTTGTGAACGATTCAATTGTAAATATATTTCTATTGTGGTTGATCTGACAAAAAAGGGTTAGGGTTGAAATAGAATGTGTCTGAAGTCTGTACTTGAAACTCTGAAAAGACCCAATATTCCTACATTGGTGTGTGAAGAGGCTAGATTTTTAGAAATTCGTAATATACTGCTACGAAAAGTACTAAACTCTCCTACAGATATTGTGTGGATTGAAAATGCTATGGGAACCTTTCTTTGTCAATATTGCAATTGATACGAATAGTAAAGCAATTGTCAGTGTTGGTGATTAGGCTTGTGATTTGTAGATGGTTTGTACCACAAGTGCAGGAAAATATTAAATGCTATACAATTTAGTGAAATTAAACTGAGTGAACTCTAATTCGTCATTACAGTTTTTATACCCTTCACCACACTGTGGTACAGGGTATTATGTCTTTGTGCATATGTTTGTAACAGGCAAAAGGAAACGAGATAGACACATGGTTCCTTTTGAGAATATGCATAGAATCACTTTCTGAATCGATTTATGCATATCCGTCAGTCCGTCCGTCTGTAGATGTTGAATTGTAAGGTCGCATTTATGATCCAATTTGGATGAAATTTGGCAAAAGTCACTTATTTGACCCAAGGACGAACCCTATTGAAATTGGGGAAAATCGGTTCAGATTTAGATATATCTCCCATATATATTTTCGTCCTATTTAAGGTAAATGGGACACCAAAGTCCCTACATATCTCTCGATTTGCAGGAAATTTGACATAAAGTACTGAATTAAATCAAGAATGACGTGTGCCAAGTTTCGAGAAAATCGGGTCAGATTCATATATAGCTCCCATATATATTTTCGTCCGATTTAAGGTAAATGGGGCTTCAAAGTCCCTAAATATATTTCAATTTGCACGAAATTTGACATAGAGTATTGAATTTGGTCCAGAAAGATGTGTGCTAAGTTTCGTAAAAATTGGTTCAAAATTATATATATATAGTTTTGTCCGATTTTATGTAAATGGTGCACCAAAGTCCCTATATACCTTTCGATTTGCATGCAATTTGGCACATCGTACTGAATTAAGTCTAGAATGATGTGTTCTAAGTTTCGTGAAAATCGGCCCAGATTTAGATATAGCTAGCATATATATTTTCGTCCTATTTAAGGTTAATGGGGCACCAATGTCCCTATATATATATATATTTCGATTTACAAGAAATTTGGCATAAAGTACTGAATTAGGTCAAGAATGACGTGTGCCAAGTTTCGAGAAAATTGGGTCAAATTTATATATAGCTTCCATATATATTTTCGTCCGATTTAAGGTAAATGGGTCTCCAAAGCCCCTAAATATCTTTCGATATTTTAAAGTTCGTCCAATTTCATGTCAATGTTCCTTGCGAAAAAACGACATTTGTAAAGATACATATGTAGAATATCCCCAAAGTGGTGAAGGGTATAATATAGTCGGCCCAGTCCGACTTTACTACTTTCCTTACTGGTTTAGATAATGATATATATTTTCTCAGTAAAATTTTAATAAATATCCTATATATACGTGAAGCCTAATATACGGTATTTCGACACATCGGATTTTCGGAGGCGATGCCTAAATGTGCGCAAAACCATGTGCCCAACCATAGTCCAACTTTTGTTTTGATGTAATTTGCCATTCCGGTTTCTTGTAGAGAATTTTCGAAATAACCCCTATAAAGGCGTGCCCCAACTTCACGGCCAAGGAAGTGACTTTATTTATGCATTTCGGATATTTGGAAGTAAAAAATTAAATATTTTTGCATAAAATTTTCGATATAGCAACATATCGGATTTTCGGAGGCGATGCCTAAATGTTCGCAGAAAAATTCCCAGAACCATGTGTATAGCATCCACTTTCGTTTTTATGAAGGGCCACCAAATACTTGTAATTTGCCATTCCGGGTTCTTGCAGAGAATTTTAGAAGTAACCCTATAAAGGCGTGACCCAAATTCGCGACCAACGAAGTGACTTTATTTATACATTTCCGATATTTGGAAGTTAAAAGAAGAAACATTTTTGCATAAAATTATCGATATAGCATAGCTCCCCGATAAAGACTATTGACAGGTTTAAATATTCTTTTACTGCATGTCACTTACATTCTCATGATATTGCTTTACAAGACGTCAAAAAGTCTCCTTGTCAGCATCCTAAGTGCCGCCGGTTAGCTACTTGAGACCCTTGTTGCTACATCTCAGCTGATCGCAAATGTCAGTGTGGACTTAAAAAGGCTGTCGAAAGTTACGACCAGTATATTGGAGTTGTTTGTGTTCGGAATATGCTTTCCATCTACCATTCTGTTCATTCCAGCCGTCCAAGTGGTGAAGAGTTTGGCTGAACATTATATATGTAGACGTTAATCCTTTGACATATGTCATCAAGAATTGAACCCGACGTTCAGATCGTACAATCATCCAAATACATTAAGGTAGATGTGGAGTATCAGAAGATTACAGTTGAACAGATATCATCGCATCTTGATAACTGTCGGGTCTTCGATTCCACATTTGATTGGCATTCACACTTATAGTTTATAATCGAATGTTTCAATCACACCGAAGGTTGGTCTTCTCTATGTCGTTCAACAGTCTGGAATGGTTGACGGCATCGAAGGCCTTTGATAGGTCAAGAGCCACCATTACTGTTCGGTTTATTCATGTCCAGTCCTCTACCAAAATGTGTGAAAATGGCATGCTATGCTTTTGTTATGATGTGAATTTTACAGAAGCCATGTTGGTGTTGGGCTAATGGAAAACTTCTTTTCATCGATGGGAGGAGTAGCGCCTCAAATTTCATACTGGCGATAGATCCTATAGGATTTATTCAAACCCGTCTGTTGAAAGTTGTGTAGAGCGGTAGAGGTTCGGGGAATGTTGGTATTTATATTTTGGTCTACATTAGGTTGGGGGTATTATTATGGAGAGTTCAAGAACATTTTTCATGAGCTGCAATTTTAAATTTTGTATTCGTGTTGGGTAAAAAAATATTCTGAACGTAGTGATGATTTTACTTGTTTTTTTTTTTTAATATGATTTCATAAATCTAAAAAAATGCTGATCCACCTGTTCTACTTTTTTGTAAAACAGTTTTATGTAAATCACGTTTAAAATACATTTTTTAAAGCACACAAACTTTGTTAAACACAACCAAAAAGGAAACAATTAAGAAGCCGGGTATTTTCCATCTCGTTGATTATATTTCATGCTAAAATCTTTGAGACAGTTTAAAATAAACCAAATCCCACAAAAGCTCTTGTATGAAAAAAAAATCACACAATCAACAAAGTGTTTGGTGTTGCCTTCCCCCTTCCAAATTAGTCCTTGAATAAGGATTCTTTGCAGCAGCATCAGCATTGTTCCATTTCTGGCTGTGACAAAAATGTCGTTTACTTTTGTCTCCCTGGCATTGTTTATCGCGTTGCCTTTGTGTGTCGGCTGATATTGTTGTTTCCCATCTCCTTTTCATTGTTTTATCGTCAGGTTCTGTGACACACACTCTTACCCTTATTCACATTACTATATGAATTTAAAACGCTGGGGAGGAGAAAACTGATTTCCTTCCACTTTACAATAAAATTAAATTTTTAACATTCTTAAAAGATAACCGAGAAGGTTGGGAGCGATGTCATGCTTAAGCTTTTTTTTACCATATCGAGTAACAAATATTTTTTTCTTTTGCTATAAAAATATTATCAAAAGAATAAATTTGAGATTTTATAGCCTCTTTGGTGTCAATGGGTTCTTTTTTTCAACGTTCACTAAATGCAATTATATGCTTCGATGAAAAGATAAGGAATATTTTCATGTATTTATATTGCAAGGGATTATTTTGGTTTTTACAAAATAATCCTTCCTGGAAGGATGCAGGATTTGTGAGAACCATTCAAATATAGAGACGGTTTAATATATTTTGGTTTTTTGTCACACATATCAAACAAATACAGTAAGGACTAAATTCAAACGAGACAGCCCAAATACCACTTTAAGGATTTTGAGGAGATGCTCCTAAGATTCTAATTTTAGGCTAATTTGAATGTGAAGCGAGTAAATATAAAGTATTTGGTACTAAATGCAGGTTCTTGAACGAAATATATGTATATGGCAAAAATAAATTTTGCGGTTCAGTGCACCCATCACATGCACCAACATCACCGAAAATTGTGGGCGTCGTGCTTAACCGTAAACGGAACTTTTGTAAAATTTCAAAGCCATTAGCCCTCTAGTGGGGTTATAGTAATTCCGAACAATATCATAACACACAGACACCTTTAAATATTTACGTATAACTCCCACATCCGAGTATATACAACAGTACAATTAGTATAAATTTAAAAGTCAACCTTGGATTTATTATCAACTTTTCGGGTCTATATCCTATATGACTCCAGAATACAAATATTGTAATTTTTTTCACATAAAAATCTGGGTCCATTTGACTCTCTAAATATTGGTCATCTTCATCAAAACAGTCATACCTATTATTCCTGATGTAAAATTTCGCTGTGTTCGGCTGACAACATAGTTGTTTAGGGTATAAAAAGGGGGTTATATGGGAACTATGATTTTTTAGAAAAGGATCGGAAATGATTGCTTCGATGAGTTGAAAACGAAAAAAAAACTTAATATACTATGGTGCAGGGTGTAACAATGCGGAAAATGGTAGATGTTTTTGAGTTTGTGCCCATCGGGTAGAAGATGCTGACCTGGGATTTTTTATAGGGACCACATGAAAACATGTACAGATCCAAGAAACCTTTACTTTGATGAGAAAATGTTGACGAAATTTTCAAATTAAACGTTACTGGTTTAACGTGTTTTTTTTTTAATTTTTTATCCTTCACCACACTGTGGTACAGGGTATAATGTCTTTGTGCATATGTTTGTAACAGGCAAAAGGAAACGAGATAGACACATGGTTCCTTTTTACAATATGCACAGAATCACTTTTTAAGTCGATTTATGCATGCCCATCTGTCCGTCTGCACGTCTGTCCATGTTAAATTGTAAGCAAAGTACAGGTCGCATTTATGATCCGAATTGGATGAAATTTGGCATAGGTCACTTATTTGGTCCAAGGACGAACGCTATTGTAAATGATGTACCAATGTCCCTATGTATCGTTCGATTTGCACGAAATTTGGCATAGCGTAATCAATTAAGTCTAGAATGATGGGTGTTAAGTTTCCTGGAAATGGGTCCAGATTTAGATAAAGCTCGCATATATATTTTCGTACGATTTAACGTAAATGGTGTACCAATGTCCCTAAATATCTTTCGATTTGCACGAAATTTGGCACAGCGTAATTAATTAAGTCTAGAATGATGTGTGTTAAGTTTCCTGAAAATCGGTTCTGATATATATAGAGCTCCGATACACATTTTCGTCCGAATTTATGTAAATGGTGCAACAAAGTCTCTATATATCTTTCGATTTGCACGAAATTTGGCATAGCATACTGACTTACGTCTATAATAATGTGTGCCAAGTTTCATGAAAATCGGTTCAGATTTAGATATAGTTCCCATATATATTTTCATCCGATTTTAGGTAATTGGTGCACCAAGATTTCTTAAAATCATTCGATTTGCACGAAATTTGTCATAGCGTGCTGAATTAAAGCTAGAATGTGGTGTGCTAAGTTTCGTGAAAATTGGTTCAGATTTAGATATAGCTCTCATATATATTTTCGTCCGATTTTATGTAATTGGTGCACCAAAGTCCCTATATATCTGTCGATTTGCACGAGTTTTGGTATAGGGTACTGAATTAAATCTACAGTCTTTTCACGAAGCTTAGCAACCTTCGTGAAAAGATCCATAGCTAGGCCGATTGACACAACGTACTGATGTAATATAAATTAGTCTCTGGCAAGTTTCCCTGCAATCGGTTCAGATATTTTCTAAATATGTTAGGATACATATGTAGAATATACGCAAAGTGGTGCAGGGTATCATATTGTCGGCCCAGACCGACTTCAATACTTTCCTTACTGGTTTTATGATACGTTATTTGCGGCGTATATGTGTTCTACCGCTCTACTGGCAAAATAACTAAGCAATACTAAAATCTCTTAATTTTATTCCATCACCAACACACATAGTGGGTGTTATGGGCATCATCAAAATATCTCCTTACAAACAGAAAAAAAAAACTTTATTTATATAAAATTGCTGGCATAATCCAACAAGTATTTTAATATCATAATTTCAATAAAAAAATAAATTCTCAGCCAAGAAGCAAATTAAACAAAAAGAAAATTAATGTGCTTCATAATATTAATTTTAAAAGGTCAATTTAATTTGGGCCATTTTTTATGACTGATATTTACAATTTATTTAATTTCTCTTCGTTCTTAAACCTGTTTTTTTTTTTTTGTTTTTGGAATTTATATAATTAAAACACTTTACCCGCATATGATTGTTAAATAATAAGAAAATATGTTCATATTTTCTTTTCAATTTAATATGTGAGTGTAAATAAGGCCGCAGGCGAAAAACCTTGAAACTATTAATGATTTAATCAGAAAAAAACACTTTAAAAATAAATAAAACAAAAATTGCATATATTGTTTTTCACAAGTTGTTGGAGGCATGTTGCCATAAATCATGAAGAGATGAGTAAAACAAAACTACAAAAACCAATAAAACTTAGGTCAAGACCGCTGTGAGAGAAATGAAAAAAAAAGAAATGTATACGCATACAAAAAGGAAAGTTGGTTAAAATTGTTCATGAATATTTCACCTGAATATTTAATAGTCTCCAGGATTTTTCCTTCATTTTCAAAGTATTTTAGGCAAGTGTTTCGAAAATGTTGTCAACACACTAAATACACCAATTATGCACAAAGTGCCGAATTTCCTGCATCAAATTGACGTGCAATTGTTGTAGATTTTCGGCCAATTTTACCTAAATAGAGCTTCTGATAAAAGAACGTTTAACAGATTGCGCTAATTTTTATTGCACAACGTACCTAGAACGACGTGTTTTATTTAAAATCATTCAGATTTGGAGACAGGAACCACATATGTTTTTGTACCAAACACCCTACGAGTGTCCGTTTAAACGAACTTTACATAAATTGCCGAATGACTCGTGTATATATGATCAGCGTAAAATTCTCTGACGATCTAAGCATGTCCGTCTGTCTGTTGTAATCACTCTAGCGTCTAAACGCTAGAATCGTTATCGACTTGCATAGAATAAGGGTACCCCCCAATTTTCGGTATTTTAGGGTTCTTGAGCGCGGCTTCCAACCGAATTCGCTGAAATTTGGTACATTGGGTTCTTATTGGGTACTAAATTTCCCCCTAAAAATTATAAATATAGGTCCTCTTTTTCTGGTAGCCCCCATATAAGGTACCTCCCAATTTCCAGTTTTTGGGGGGTACATAATGGTTTACATAAATCGGTTTGTAGAATTATCGGTATATGCCCACTTTTTGGTATGTTCCCCATATTTTCATTGCATGTATCTGTCAGTATAACTATGGTGGAGGGTATCCAAAGTTCGGCCCGGCCGAACTTAACGCTTTTTCACTTGTCTGTATTGCGAAGGTTTCAGCAACATTTTTCCAGATTCTTAGACGATAAAAACTCTCTGTGTAGGACATTTCTGATAAAGGTCGATGTTCTAATATAAATACCCCTCACCATTTTCGGTATTGTGGTGTCTTCAGGCGCATTTTTTTCCATCGAAGTAAATGTGGGATTATTAATGAAAAACCTTTACTCTTTGGATTTTTTAATTAAATATGTTCAGGATATCTGTTTATTTGGTTTAATTATTCTATATTTTTATGTTTGACAAGAAGGGATATACACTTTAAGGCAATATTTTTCAAAAAAAAAAAAAAAACCAGTATGGAAAGTAGTAAAGTCGGACGGGGCCGACTATATGATACCCTTCACCACTATGGGTATATTAAACTGGACTATTAGCATGAAATTGGATGAAATAAAATATGTGATATTTATCTAAATGTTAATCTACGTAGATCTATCCATAAAGTATGTAAATCGACTTCAAACAAATATAAATGGGTCATCCGTTGGGCTATGTCTGTACTTCTAGAAAACGCAACTACATAATTCTATGCTCAATTTTGTACGTTGTGCAAAATTTGATGTCAAACTGACTAACATGAGGAGTTTGATGCCCAATTTACTTGAAATCGGGCGAAAATATATATGGAAGCTCTATCCAAATATTAAGCGATTTCAAACAAACTTGTGACAGGATAGGTTATACTAATTTCAGAACGTTTTGTTCCTATTGGTTCTTGGTGCGTCAATTACTTAAAATCAATCTATAATAAAAAGGAGCTATATCTAAATCTGGACCGATTTTCACGAAACAACGCAGACATCACTCTAGGCTCAATTCAGTACGTTATGCCAAATTTTGTGCAAAACGAAAGATATATAGGGACTTTGGTGCAACATTTACATGAAATCGGACGAAACTATATGTGGGAGCTATATAGAAATCTGGACCGATTTTCACAAAACTTGGCAGACATCATTCTAGGCTCAATTCAGTACGTTATGCCAAATTTCGTGCAAATCGAAGGATATATATGGACTTTGGTGCACCATTTACATGAAATCGGACGAAACTATATATGGGAGCTATATGTAAATCTGGACCTATTTTCACGAAACTTGGCAGACATCATTCTAGGCCTAAATGATTAGGCTGTACCAAATTTCGTGCAAATCAAAAGATATATAGGGACTTTGGGGCACCATTTACATGAAATCGGACGAAACTATATATGGAAGATATATCTAAATCAGGACCGATTTTCATGAAACTTGACAGACATCATTCTGGGCTCAATTAAGTACGTTATGCCACATTTCGTGCACCTCGAAGGATATATAGGGACTTTGGTGCACCATTTACATGTAATCGGACGAAACTATATATGGGAGCTATATCTAAATCTGGACCGATTGTCTCGAAACTTGGCAGACATCATTCTGGGCTCAATTAAGTACGTTATGCCAAATTTCGTGCAAATCGAAGGATATATATGGACTTTGGTGCACCATTTACATGTAATCGGACGAAGCTATATATGGGAGCTATATCTAAATCTGGACCGATTTTCTCGAAACTTGGCAGACATCATTCTAGGCTCAATTCAGTACGTTATACCAAATTTCGTGGAAATCGAAAGATATATAAGAACATTAGGGCACCATTTACATGAAATCAGACGAAACTATATATGGGAGCTATATCTAAATCTGGACCGATTTTCTCGAAACTTGGCAGACATCATTCTGGGCTCAATTAAGTACGTTATGCCAAATTTCGTGCAAATCGAAGGATATATAGGGCTTTGGTGCACCATTTACATGTAATCGGACGAAGCTATATATGGGAGCTATATCTAAATCTGGACCGATTTTCTCGAAACTTGGCAGACATCATTCTTGGCTCAATTCTGTACGTTATACCAAATTTCGTGCAAATCGAAAGATATATAAGAACATTAGGGCACCATTTACATGAAATCGGACGAAACTATATATGGGAGCTATATGTAAATCTGGACCGATTTTCACGAAAATTGCCAGACATCACTCTAGGCTTAATTCAGTACGTTATGCCAAATTTCGTGCAAATCAAAAGATATATAGGGACTTTGGGGCACCATTTGTATGAAATCGGACGAAACTATATATGGGAGCTATATCTAAATCTGGACCGATTTTCACGAAACTTGGCAGACATCACTCTAGGCTTAATTCAGTACGTTATGCCAAATTTCGTACAAATCAAAAGATATATAGGGACTTAGGGGCACCATTTACATGAAATCGGACGAAACTATATATGGGAGCTATATCTAAATCTGGACCGATTTTCACGAAAATTGGCAGACATCATTATAGGCCTAAATGATTAGCCTGTACCAAATTTCGTGCAAATCGAAAGATATATAGGGACCGTTTACATTAAATCGGTTAAATATATATATGGGAGCTATATCTAAATCTGAACCGATTTTTCCCAATTTCAATAGGGTTCGTCCTTGGGCCGAATAAGTGACCTATGCCAAATTTCATCCAATTCGGATCATAAATGCGACCTGTACTTTGTTTACAATTTAACATGGACAGACAGACAGACAGACGGACGGACGGACATGCATAAATCGACTTAGAAAGTGATTCTATGCATATTCTCAAAAGGAACCATGGGTCTATCTCAATTATTTTTGCCTGTTACAAACATATGCACAAAGACATAATACCCTGTACCACAGTGTGGTGAAGGGTATAAAAAAAAAACTTTGTTGGATATAAAATAAATGCCAATCGGATCTTTCATTATTTTACACCCAATATCTAAATCGTTTATTCCTTCAGAGTCCAAATGACAGACAAATGATAACGAACCTTATTTCGATGCAACACATTTCATGATGTACGTACCTTCATTAGTCTTAAGGCTGATGGATATGAGATATGGGGAATGCCTCATGTGAGGAGGAAAGCGAAGGTTGTTAAACGGTCGTCTAGTTACTTTCCAGATAACGACAGCTTCGTCTCAATGCGGAATCGAAGAAGACAATAACGGATTTGTGTTCATCGATGGGTAACGTGAAAGACGAAACAATACCGACGTCGCACAATTTGGGGAATATGTCGATGCCAACTTGTAATAAGACATTCGTGTGGTCGGGCATCTGGTTAAACTCTGCGGATTTGATATTTATGGTCTGAATGGTAAAAATGAAATTGGATTAATAAACATGTCATTCTGCAACCGATATTAAATTTTTCATTTAGTCAGATATAGAAAGATATGTAGGGACTTTGGTAGACCATTTACAATAAATCGGACGAAAATATGTATGGGAGCTATATCTAAATCTGAACCGATTTTCAGGAAACTTAACACATATCATTCTAGACCTAATTCATTACGCTATGCCAAATTTCGTACAAATCGAAAGATATATAGGGACTTTGGTACACCATTTACATTAAATCGGGCGAAAATATATATGGGAGCTATATCTAAATCTGAACCGATTTTCACGAAACTTAATACACATAATTCAATACCTAATTCATTACGCTGTGCTAAATTTCGTGCAAATCGAAAGATATATAGGATATGTTTACATTAAATCGGTCGAAAATATATATGGGAGCTATATCTAAATATGAATCGATTTTCTCGAAGCTTAACACACATCATTCTACACATAATTCATTACGATGTGCCAAATTTCGTGCAAATCGAGAGATATATAGGAACTTTGGTGCACCATTTAGATTAAATCGGAAGAAAATATATATGGGAGCTATTTCTAAATCTGAACCGATTTTTCCCAATTTAAATAGGGTTCGTCCTTGGGCCAAATAAGTGACCTATGCCAAATTTCATCCAAATCGGATCATAAATGCGACCTGTACTTTGTTCACAAAAATACATGTACGGACAGACGAAAATATTAGAGGTCTATTATGAATGTTTGTAAATGTTCGACACTTGCAAAAGTGAAGCAACTTCTAGTATTTAATTATTTTCTAATTCTATGTATTAAACTCCCATATCATCATCTTATAATTTTTCATAATATTTTTATTTACTATGGTTGTCCTACTAAATACCCTTCAGGCATATCAACTTCTTGTCAATGCATACAAAAAAGAAGATTTTTAGTATATTTTATAAAGACTTGTTATTATTATGATATTAATCTATACTTCATCGTAAGTCAAAATATATGGAAAAAATCTTTTATTTTTTTTTTTGTTTGTTATCAAACTCATACTCACAAACTTTCTTTCCCGCTCACTCACATCCCTTCAAACTATATACATGGTCTTTAATCTGCCAAACTACTACGAACTCCTAATGTTTAAATGATTTATTAGGGCACATGCCATCTTAACATGTTTTATAACATATTCTATGCAAGTGCTAAGTTTTATGTGCCATAGGGCTAAGCAAACTATGTGGAAACAAACATGCAAGTATATAGTTAGATGAGATGGAGAAAAAACATAAGTTTATCCGTTCATTATATCTATTGTTGGTCGGGACAAAAACCAAACGAACAAAAAAATAAACTTTCTGCCAAACAGCAATAACAAACATTTTCTCAACAACTTATGAAAAAAATAATAATCTTCTTGATGTTGGATTAAAAGTTTAACCAGCAACATATACAATATAGAGCGAGTATGTGTACTGTAGGGGAGGACACATAGATATAGAACACAGACTCATGCTCTCAATTGCGAAAAAGACAGTAACCAAAAAAATATGGGCAAGGAAACCACAACAAATCTGTAAGGAAAGTAGTAAAATCGGACTGGGCCGACTATATGATACCATTCACCACTTTGGGTATATTCTACATATGTATCCTAACAGACGTCGCGTTTTTGTTACATATCAGAATCTGAACCGATTTCAGAGAAACTTGCCAGAGACTAATTTATATTACTTCAGTACGTTGTGTCAATCGGCCTAGCTATGGATCTTTTCACGAAGCTTAGCAACATCATTCTAGACTTAAGTCAGTACCCTATAAAAAAAATTCGTGCAAATCGGAAGATATATAGGGACTTTGGTGCACCAATTACTTAAATCGGACGAAAATATATATGGGATCTTTATCTAAATCGGAACCGACTTTCGCCAAACTTAACACACAACATTCTAGACTAAATTCAGTACGCTACGAAAAATTTCAGGGAATTTGGTGCACCAATTACCTAAAATCGTATGAATATGTATAATATATGGGAGCTATATCTAAATCTAAACCGATTTTCACGAAACTTTTCGGACATCATTCTAGACCTTATTCATTACGCTGTGCCAAATTTCGTGCAAATCGAAAGATATATAGGGACTTTGGTACACCATTTACCTAACATCGGATGAATATGTATATATGGGAGCTATATCTAAATCTGATCCGATTTTCACGAAACGTCGCAAAAATCTTTCTAGACTTTATACAGTATGCTATGCCGAATTTCGTCCAAATCGAAAGATATATAGGGACTTTGGTACACCATTTACCTTAAATCGGACGAAGATATATATGGGAGCTATATCTAAATCTGAATCAATTTTCATGAAACTTAGCACACATTCTTCTAGACTTAATTCAGTGCGTGAAGCCAAAATTCTTTGAAATCAAAAGATTTCCAGGGACATTAGTGGACTATTTACCTAAAATCGGGAGAAACTATATATAGGAGCTATATCTAAATTTGAATCGATTTTCACGAGACTCTGCACACATCATTCTAGACTTAATTGACCAATTTTCGTACAAATTGAAAGATATATAGGGACTTTGATACACCATTTACCTTAAATCGGACGAAAAGATACATGGGAGCTATATGTAAATCTAACCCGATTTTTGCCAAATTTCATCGAATTCGGATCATAAATGCGACCTGTACTTTGTTAACATGGACAGACGGACGGACGGATGGACGGACATGCATAAATCGACGCAAAAAGTGATCCTATGCATATTCTCATTACAAACAAATGCACAAAGACATAATATCCTGTACTTATATGAGTGGATTTTCACAAAATCCATGATCGGGGAAAATTTTCGAAAATATTACATAAACAAATGCACGATTAAAACTTTTCTCTAGAAAATTAAAACTAGACCTTATACATATCTGTAAGGAAGGTATCGAAGTGGACAGGTAATTACTTTTGATGGTATACATACGAAAGTGATTTATGAGCCGGTATATGCATGTCCGTCTTCCATGGGCCAATTAGACCCTATGAAATTCGTAAACATTGGTCCAGCTTCACATATATTTTTGTCCACCTTTTTTATGCACATCTGTTACACATTTTTCGGTTTTCGATAACCATCGTCCTTGAGAGAGGGTCGTCAACGATTGAATTGTCCAACCCCGATTTTGTCGTACATTCGCATCTCTATTCTCAATTCAGCATTTTTATCTGGATATATCTGGATTTTACATATTTGTAAAATTTTTCATCCTTCAAACTATCTCCAACAAAAAATAAACTTTTCTCTTCAAACTAAAAATATTTCGCCTTTGTTTATTATACCGTAGGGTATAATGACAAACACTTCGTTGACCTTGTCTTCATCGTAATCTGCATGAAAGAGTTTCTCTTATTTTTTTTATACCCTACACCACACTGTGGTACAGGGTATTATGTCTTTGTGCATATGTATGTAACAGGCAAAAGGAAATGAGATAGACACATGGTTCCTTTTGAGAATATGCATAGAATCACGTTCAAAATCGATTTATGCATGTCCGTCCGTCTATGCGTCTGTCTGTCGATGTTAAATTGTGAGCAAAGTACAGGTGACATTTATGATCCGAATTGGATGAAATTTGGCATATGTCACTTATTTGGCCCAAAGACGAACCCTATTGAAATTTGGAAAAATCGGTTCAGATTTACATATAGCTCCCATATATATTTTCTTCCGATGTAATGTAAATGGTGCCCAAAAATCCCTATATATATCTCGATTTCCACGAAATTTGGTATAACGTATTGAATTGAGCCTAGAGTGATGTCTGTCAAGTTTCGAGAAAATCGGTCTAGATTTAGATATAGTTTCGTCCGATTTCATGTAAATGGTGCACAAATGTCTTTCGATTTGCACGAAATTTGGCACAGCGTACTGAAGTAAGCCTAGAATGATATGTGCTAAGTTTCGTGAAAATCGGTTCAGATTTAGATATAGCTCACATATATAGTTTCGTCCGATTTAAGGTAAATGGTGCACCAAAGTCCCTAAATATCTATCAATTTGCACGAAATTTGGCACAGCGTACTGAATTAAGCCTAGCATGATGTGTGCTAAGTTTCTCGAAAATCGGTTCAGACTTAGATATAGCTCCCATATATATTTTCGTCTGATTTAAGGTAAATGGTGCACAAACGTCAATATATAGCTTTCAATTTGCACGAAATTTGGCACAGCATACTGAATTGAGTATAGAATGATGTGTGTTAAATTTCGTGAAAATCGGTTGAGATTTAGATATACCAATATACCCTATATATCTTTCGATTTGCACGATATTTGACATAGCGTACTGAATTTTATCCAGAATGATGTGTGCCAAGTCTCCTGAAAATCGGTTAAGATTTAGATATAGCTCCCCTATATTATATATTGGTTTTAAGTAATTGAAGCACCAAGGAACCAATATATGGCTGATAAGAACAGAACGTACAGATTGACATCAAATTTTGCACAATGTACAAAATTGAGTGTAGAATAACGTAGTTGCGTTTTCTAGAAGTGCAGACATAGCCCAACGGATGACAACGGATATTTGTTTCAAGTCGATTTAAATACTTTTGTCCCATTGTAACAAACGAATGACATGTTTATGGATAGATATAGGTCGATTCACATTTAGACAGATATCACATATTTTATTTCATCCAATTTCATGTTAATAGTCCTGTTTAATATATATAGTGGTGAAGGGTATCATATAGTCGGCCCCGTCCGATTTGACTACTTTCCTTACTGTTTTTTTTTTTTGCTTTTGAGTTTTTATCTGGTGTGTGGGACATTCGTAATATAAAAGTGTGTTTTTATGTGGTATGGTGGAAAAGTTTCACTGCACCACTAAACACAACATGTTTGTTGCTCATACATAATTGTGAATTATTCAATACGTTTATGTCAGTGGAATCATGTGAAATCATTAGTAGACATATTTTTTGGGTGGTCTATGTTTCGAACAAATCGTGACATAGAGTGTTTGGCCGTTGAAAAAGTTTATGAGAACTTGAGAAAGAAGTTTTCCGTATTGTCAATAAAATAAGGCATATTAGGTAGATAATAAAGCCATATTCTGTAGTTTCTTTGAAGATTCCATGCGAAAAAAAAACAAATATTGTCGCTTATCTCACCTTTTTAAATTTTTTAAATTCAATCAATTGCTTATATTCACTTTTCTATTCAGTTCAATGTACAAAATAAATAAAACTGTGTTCGCTTTTGTCCTATTTTCATTTGAAGAAAAAGAACAAACTATTTTTACGTGGTTGCACTTCTTGTATTTCTCATCACCAGTATATTAACTTCTTATATTAACAATCAATTTTATTTCAAAGAACAAAGTGAAATCGAAAATAAATTGAATTTTCATAGAAATTGAAGAAAATTCTAGTTTTCTATTTAACAACAGTGTTTGTGAGAAAATATCAAACGAAATATTAAAAAAAAAATGGGTTCTAATATTACCTTCATCAAGATATGTTGACCTCTTGTTTTCTGCGAATCAAAAACAAAATAAATCTTCTTACGTTATTAAATACAAAATTAAATTTTCAGTATGTTCGCTAAATTGAATTGTTTGCGAACATCTATAATATTATTTGTTGGAAGACTGCCTTGGCTGCTTTAATTTTTATAGCACTCGGTTAACTCTTGACCATGAACCTTTTTCAGGTTTTCAACATTTATTATACGGCCACCAGTTTTTCTAAAAAAAGTTTGTTATGGTGTATTGTGTTTATGGTGTTAATTCTGTGGAGCATGAACTATTTTAAAAGGGTGGTGAACATTATAGACTCATAATTCCTTTGAAAATATTCTTAAAAATTGCACACAAATCGCTTTAGGCCGACTATATGATACCCTTCACCACTATGGGTATAGAACAGATATATTGTCTTTAGAAGACCTTTGAAATGGAAGCATCTGAACCTAAAAAAACCCCAAGCACATACCATTCCGAAATCTATAAAAATTACTTGGTCAATCGGGGAGATTTCGATTCTTTGGTGTACCATTTGTATAAAATCGAACTAAATTATGCATGTATGTACATTTGCACAATTTTTTCTCCAGACGTAGGCTCCTCGGTGAACCATTTACATAAAATCAGACGAAAATTTATGTAGGTCAATCCTAACCGATTTTTGTAACATCAATATACACCACTCTAAACTCACATCTTTCAAATTTCCTGTAAATCGAACAAAGATAGGTTCTTCATTGCACCATTTACATAAAATCGACGAAAATATAATTGGGAACATACGACTATCTGGACCTAACTCAGCGAAATGTTGTCTCAATCGGACAAATATTGGAGTTTGGTGTACCGTTTACCTAAAATCGGACGAATCTAAATCTGAACCGATTTCCTCAAAATTTCATACGCACCAATTTGCACCTCCTTCAGTACGTTGTGCAAGATTCTGTTATAATGGAACACATAATGCAACATAAAATCGGAAGAAACTCTATATATGAGCTTTATCTAAATCTGAACATCAAATTTGACTTAATGGGACCCCTTCCATTCTCGGGGTCAACATTTTATTGATTTAATACGATTCTACACTAATTCAAGAATATCTCTACAAAATTTCAAGTGAAAATCTCATGAACTCTTGAAGATATAGGCGATTTTTTGTGTCAGCATCAAGTGACGGCTAAAGGGCTTCTCAAACTTTAAACGCGTTTTTCTCTTTTGCAAATGGCGGGCACGATAACTCAAAAACTAATATTCCAATCGATTCCAAATTTGTACACGTTTCTCTGTGAGTGTATAGCTATCGTATGAACTATGATAAAGCCAATCGGTGAAGATCTTCCTTATTTTTTAACTTGGTTTTTGGTCAAAAATCGGCGATTTTCCAAAAATATTTTTTCAAAGGTCCGCCATTTTGTTAAGTTTAGAGCGAAGTCAATAATCCTAGTTCATACGAGAGACAGACATGTACTCTTTCTAACACCGTTGGAATTTTCGGATTCCGATGTTCCAGTGAAGAGTTATCATGCCCGCCATCAAAAATGAGGACTTTTCTTTACTTACAAAAAACAACAACAAAGCAATAACAAAAATTTTTTGTAAATTATTTTTCTTCTCTTTTAAATCTTCAAATATATATGTGCAAAGTTACAAACCTTAACAAGCATTGGTATTTATTTACCAGCTCATTTAATATCTTGAAAAATTAAATCGAGAATGGGTGGGGTTCCCTTAATTCAGTATGCTGTGCAAATTTTTTTATCAATGGGAGAAATATTGGGAATTTGGTGCACCTTTTATATAAAATCGGACGAAACTATGGGAGCTATATTTAATTCTGAACCGATGTCAGCAAAATGTCATAGACAGCAAAGCGGACTTTATTCACTACGGTGTTCAAAATTTGTTTCAATCGGACAAATATTGGGAATTTGGTGTACTATTTACTTAAAACATAAAATCGGACGAATTATATCGAATCATATATAGCTCCCACAATATTATTCGATTTCAATGAATCTTAATACACTCTATCAAACTCTCAATTCGATACGTTATGCCATATTTTGTCTCAATCGGACAAACCTTTTGCTTCATTTAACTAAAATTGGACCAAGCTATATATGGGAGTTATATCTAAATCTGAACCGATTTCAACAAAACTTCACAGGCATCAAACTGAACCTTATTAAATACGTTGTACAAAATGTTGTTCCGATCGTATAAATATAACGTGTTTACTGCACCATTTATATAAAATCGGATGAAAATATATATGGGAGCTATATCTAAATCTGAATGAATTTTCCACAATGTCGAAAGAGTTGGTGCCTGTTGCAAAATTTCATCAAATTCGGATCATAAATGCGACCTGTATTTTGTTCACAAAAATACAGGGATAAAAAAATACATAATGCCCTGTACCACAGTGTGGTGAAGGGTATACAAATCCCCGCTTTAGAGGTTAATGTAGCCTTAGAAAGTAGTCTTTGGTTCTGATATTGCCTTAAAAAATAGTATTGCAAAATCCATGACTTTGGGGCTGATATTGCCTTAAAAAATAGTATTTAAAAATCCAAGACTTTGGGGCTGATATTGCCTTAGAAAATGTTCTTAACAAAATCCATGCCTTTGAGTCTTAAATGTCCTTGAAAAAAAAACCTCCTCTTTGGCGACAAATATTTCCATAGAAAATATTTTTAAAAGCCCAACGACTTTCAGGTCTTAAAATTATTTAAAAAAAAATCACGCTTTTGTGGCTCGAATGCGCTTAAAAATTGTTTATTTTTTTTTTGAGTCAACAAATACTTATTAAAAATCCACGCATTTGACCTAATATTGCCATCGAAAAAATACTTTAGAGCTTATATTTTCTTCGTAAATATTCCTAGAAATCGACGCTTTGGATATAAGAATTCCTTAGAAAATATTTTTACGGAATCCACGCCATTTATGGCTAATTTTTTTTGTAGAAATTATTCTTAATTTTTTTTTGGGAATAAATATACCTTTAGAAAAGGCTCTTAAAAATCCGCGCCTTTTCCTCATATTCTTTAAAAAAATCTACGCCTTTGTGCCTAGTATATCATTGGAGATTATTTTAATATCCTTTGAATTATTTTAAAAATCCACACTTCTCTAATTTGTGTCCTTTAGAACATATTTTTTTATAATTACTTCTTTTACAAGCAGTGAAAGTAATTATCTTTTCCCCATAAATTATTACTTTAACCCATCAAAGACCTTGATCTACTTAATATTCAGACGAACCAAAGATTATCCACCCCAATATATCTTATCATGAACTTCTCGACAACAAAACCAAGAAAAAAAGCTAACACACGAACATTATACAACATGAATGAAATGCGATTTAAATGCATGAACATGCACCACCAGCCAGCCATAATAGTCAGAATCCGAGTCAGAGTCACAGTCAGTTTGTTTATACCTTTTATGTACCCACTACTCCCTTGACTGCCACATAAAGACAAAAGTTTTATTTCTCAATGAGTTGCTGGCCTCCTCCTCTCCCTCTGCTGTGATTATGTTTCATAAGTGATTTTTTAAAGAGACGCCGTCGTTCAAAAATTTAAACTACGAAACGAACGAAAGAAAACTTTCAAAAGCATTGCCTATTGAGGACAAGTACATATGCTTGTTTGCTCATTAGGGTTTTTTTTTTTTTTTGTTGCTATTGCATTCCCTTTTCTTAATCATAATATGCCAAAGGACATCTCACATAGTTTGCATGTAGATGTAGTGACTTGGAAAGGATTTCGTGTTTGGGGTGTTTTCTGTAGACAAAAACAAATATGCTCATAATACATTGAGAATATCTGCTTCGAGCTACGAAGGAACGAAATCGGATTATTTAAGCATGTGATTATTTGTTTTCGGCAAGTAGATAATATTAAATTCCTTCGATGGAACTACTTGTGATAGATGTTTTAAGAAGAATTTTCACGTATTTAAGTTTGAGAAAAAAATCTTTTAAAAATCCACGCCTCTATGGCTGATGTCTGCTAAGAAAATTTTTCTTTTAAAAATCCACGCCTCTATGGCTGATGTCTGCTAAGAACATTTTTCTTTTAAAAATCCACGCCTCTATGGCTGATGTCTGCTCAGAAAAGTTTTCTTTAAAAAATCCACGCCTCTATGGCTGATGTCTGCTCAGAAAAGTTTTCTTTAAAAAATCCACGCCTCTATGGCTGATGTCTGCTCAGAAAAGTTTTCTTTAAAAAATCCACGCCTCTATGGCTGATGTCTGCCCAGAAAAGTTTTCTTTAAAAAATCCACGCCTCTATGGCTGATGTCTGCCCAGAAAAGTTTTCTTTAAAAAATCCATGACTCTATGGCTGATCTCGGCTAAGAAAATTTTTCTTTTAAAAATCCACGCCACTATGGCTGATGTCTGCTCAGAAAATTTTTCTTTTAAAAATCCACGCCTCTATGGCTTATGTCTGCTAAGAATTTTTTTCTTTTAAAAAACCACGCCTCTATCGTTGAGTATTAGTTTTTCTCCGTATCTCTCCTTCTCTCTTTGTATTTCATGCAAACTCTATTAAATTGATAGACATCAATCTGAAGGAAAACATATGGATTTAATGTCTATAGAGAACATTCTCTACATAATTACTATATGTTTGTATGTGGATGTTGATAATGTAATCAGATGTTAAAGTTAGTTTCCAGTAATAAAGCAGATCAGACGTATTAATTGCTATCAATTTATTAGGTCAAGTTTTAGACAACACTAATAGCCAGACATGATATCAATGGTTGGCCTTGTGATATTGCAACTAATGGAATTTATCATTAATTAATTTCTTACATTGGCTGCTGCTGTTGGCTACACTGGGCAACCACAAGTTTTTGCAATTTTTATGTTATCCTATTATTTTCCTTCGAAGGGGGACATTTATTTAATGGTTACATTAATTTTTGCATATAGAAATACATTTTGCTGAACGTGAAGGAGATCTCTTCTAAGTATGATCCAAACTAATATTTAAATTTTTTTCTGTCACCTAGTGTAAATTATCTATACTCGTGCAATGTATTAACGACTACTTTCGTATGTTCAATAAAGTATTTTATTCGTTAATAATTCGTAGAGCAAAAACAAGTATTAAGGATTAATGTCTAGATACAATAAAGACTACAAATGTAGCTTCATTAAATTTGAACATATAAGACTTATCCGACATAAAGAGTGTGTAAGGAAATGAACAAAGTCGGGCGTAACAAATGTTCCTTTCCAATGGTTTTGAGTGTATGTGTCTAAAATATAGAACATATGTAACACATTTACATGAAATCGGACGTCTATATTTATAAATGACAAAATTATGTGCAAACCTTAATTGCAATGTGATATAAATTGGAACTTTCATTCCGTAGGAATTAAATTTATTTTCCGTCTGGCATTAAAGGCAACTTGGTACTAGGCGGTCAGCGATCCTTTAACGTATTAGTAATATTAATTCATTGACATAAATTATACGCACACAACAATACACTATATTCCTATTTCTCCTTATTTATTATGGAAACTAATATTTTATACATTGATTAGGACAAGCGATTATTATTTAAGGATATATTTTCTAAGACAAGTGCAAAATGTGATTTAAAGAAATAGTTTTCCCCAAGGACTATTGCAAGGGTGATTATTTTTTTTCAAAACCTAAAAATAGCGAGTATTTTTTAAAGAATATATTTTTAAGGACTAAAAAGAGAGTGGGTATTTTATAGCATAATTTTAACACACAAGAACAAAAAGGGATTTTTAAAGGATATCTGTTGATAAACTTAAACAAAAATGTTTTTCCAGGGAAAATAATATTATTTAAAGGACTAAAAACACGCAGGTTTCATTAAGGATATTTTTCCTGGACTATAGTTATCCGGGATGTTTTGAATTATATTTTCATGAACTAAAATAAGCGTGAATTTTTAAAGAATATTTTTACAAGGATTGAAGTGTGGATTTCTAAAAGACAAGGACAAAAAAGCATAAAAATATTATTTTCAAGGACAAAAAAAGGACAGGTTTAAGGAATTAATTTTAAAGGACCCCCCACCCCCCATTCACAATTTTAATTTTTCAAGATTTTAAAAGGGCTGGTAAATCAAAACCAATGCTTGTTAATGTTTGTAAGTTTGTACATATATATTTGAAGATTTTAAAGAGAAAAAAAAAAATAATTTACAAAAAATGTTTCTTATTGTTTTGTTGTTGTTTTTTGTAATTAAAGAAAAGTCCTTATTTTTGATGGCGGGCATGATAACTCCACACTGGAACATCGGAATCCGAAAATTCCAACGGTGTTAGAACTAGGATTATTGACTTCGCTCTAAAATTAACAAAATGGCGGACCTTTGAAAAAATATTTTTGGAAAATCGGCGATTTTTGACCAAAAACTAAGTTAAAAAATGAGGAAGATCTTCACCGATTGGCTTTATCCTAGTTCATACGATAGCTATACACTCACAGAGAAACGTGTAAAAATTTAAAGTCGATTGGGTTATTAGTTTTTGAGTTTTCGTGCCCGCAAAAGAGAAAAACGCGTTTAAAGTTTGAGATGCCTTTAGCCGTCACTTGATGCTGACACAATAAATCGGCTATATCTTCAAGAGTTCTTGAGATTTTCACTTGAAATTTTGTAGGGACACTCTTGAATTTTGACCCCGAAAATGGGGGGTGTCCCCTTAGATGATTCTCTTTTTTCAAAACCTGAAAATAGCGAGTATTTTTTAAAGAATATATTTTAAGAACTAAGAAGAGAGTGGGTATTTTATAGCATAATTTTAACACACAAGAACAAAAAGGGATTTTTAAAGGATATCTGTTGATAAACTTAAACAAAAATGTTTTTCCAGGGAAAATAACATTAATTAAAGGACTAAAAACACGCAGGTTTCATTAAGGATATTTTTTCTGGATAGTTATTGAAGTTTTGAAATATATTTTCATGGACTAAAATAAACGTGCATTTTTAAAGAATATTTTTACAAAGATTGAAGTGTGGATTTCTAAAAGACAAGGACAAACCAGTAAGGAAAGTAGTACAGTCGAACTCGGCCGACTATATGATACCCTTCACCACTTTGGGTATATTGTACATATATATCCTAACAGACGTCGCGTTTTTGTTATTTATCTATATCTGAACCGATTTCAGGGAAACTAGCCAGAGACTAATTTATATTACTTCAGAACTTTTTGTCAATCGGCCTAGCTATGGATCTTTTCACGAAGCTTAGAAACATTATTCTATACTTAATTCAGTACTTTATGCCAAAATTCGTGCAAATCGAATAATATATAGGGACTTTGGTGCACCAATTAGCATAAATCGGATGAAAATATATATGGGAGCTATATCTAAATTTGAACCGATTGTCACGAAACTTTGCACACATCATTCTAGACACAATTCAGTACGCTAATCCAAATTTCGTGCACATCGAAAGATATATAGGGACTTTGGTACACTATTAACCTAAAATCGGACGAAAATATATATGGGAGCTATATCTAAATATGAACCGATTTTCACGAAAATTGACACACATCATTTTAGACATAATTTAGTACGCTGTGCCAAATTTCGTGCCAATTGAAAAGTACCTGGTACAACATTTACATAAAATCGGACGAAAATATATAAGGGGGCTATATCTAAATCTGGACTGATTTTCAAAAAACTAAACATACATCAGTCTACACTTAATTCATTACACTATGCCAAATTTCGTGCAAATCGAAAGATATATAGGTACTTTGGTATACCATTTATATAAAATCGGACGAAAATATATGTGGGAGCTATATATAAATCTGGACTATTTTCAGGAAGCTTAACACACATCATTCTAGAGCTAATTCATTACGTTATGCCAAATTTCGTGCAAATCGAAAGATATATAGGTACTTTGGTATACCATTTATACAAAATCGGACGAAAATATAAATATGGAAGCTCTATATAAATCTGGACAGATTTTCAGGAAACTTAACTCACATAATTCTAAACCTAATTCAGTACGCTGTGCCACATTTCGTGCAAATCGAAAGATATATAGGGACTTTGGTACACCATTTACATTAAATCGAACGAAAATACATATGGAAGCTATATCTAAATCTGAACCGATTTCTCCCAATTTCAATTGGGTTTGTTCTTGGGCCAATCAAATGAGCTGTGCAAAATTTCATCCAATTCGGATCATAAATGCGACCTGTACTTTGTTCACCATTTAACATGGACGGACAGACGGACGGGCGGACATGCATAGATCGTTTAAAAAAGTGATAGTATATAAGTGATGCATATTTTCAAAAGGAACCATGTGTCTGTCTCGTTTCCTTTTGCCTGTTACAAACATATGCACAAACACATAATACACTGTACCACAGTGTGGTGTAGTTGCTTGTTTGTTCCGCGTTATTGGGGTTGTATCCATACAGCTGTATTCCACCATAGTTGGGAGGATATTCTGTACTCGAAATTGTCAGTTTATACCCTACAAGGTATGGATTTAGTGGATTTTTTTTCAGATTCAGGTTCAGATTTCGATATAGCTCCCATATTTTCGTTCGATTTAATATAAGTGGTGCACCAAAATCCCCATATATATCATTCGATTTTCATTAAATTTGACATAGTGTACTGGATTAGGTCTAGAATGATGTGTGTTAAGTATGGATTTAGTGGATTTTTTTTTAAAGAAGAATAATGATTATGGACTGCAATGAGCGTAGATTTGTTAATGAATTATATTCAAGCTCTCTAATAATCGTGGGTTTTGTCTTAAATAATATAATTTAATGACAAGAACAAGCTTGGAACAAGCTTGAAAAGATTTTTTTTTTTTCAAAGGACTTCAGTAATACCTCACACAAAACATAGGTCTCATATGAAATATTATTAAATTTATTGAAATAAAGCTGACATTTAGACTTATATTTCTTTATTTCACTTGCCTACATCAGCATACACTTTGGTACTAGACAAAAGAAGTACTTTAACCTCTTTCGCTCTTAGTGAACATTTGATGTTTCCCCTTAATTAATGGTATGTTCGAGACTATTTGAATTTTATCTCAAAAGACCCACTTTCACTTCTAATGTTACCATATCCAGGATTTTTTAATTATTTTTAATAATTATACATCATAGAATATTCCCATATTATAGCTGTAGATATGTCGCTATTTGTTAATACATGACTTAGCACTTTTGCAGTTCTTTACAAAAAACCTCTAAAGAGACTTTAAAACACATTTCCTGGTTTATGACATTTTACAGCCGTTTGAACTTTATTTCACAGGACACATAATTAAATTCGAAAGCTAACTGAAATCTATACCTAACTGACTGAATAGGTAGTTCATTTTCTTTTCAATCCATAGCGCCTTTGGTGAATGTTGATCCCTTTCTGAAAGCCTTCAGAAATAAACATTTTTACAAACGCCATAAATCCCTATGTGTATGTGTGAATGTTTGGGATCTAGTACAAAGTGTTTGTATGGGAAGAATTTCAAACAAAACTGAGGTGGAATACCATGTTGTAACCTACCTTAATTTGATTAAAAATGTGAAGGTGTGTGTATGTAAATGTGTTTGAGACAAGCAAAAATGGGATCACAATTTACAGTATTGTTACATTTAAAATTTACATACTACCATATATATGTTGGAGTGTGTGTGTGTCTGTGCCACAACCTATAACTACACATATGAGAAAATATCCGTTTGTAAACAACATATTATCCACTCAATTGAGACGCCTTTTTACACTTAAGCCCCCCCAAAGGTAATACTCGAGTATTTTCTGCAACACACGTGCAAAAATCCAAGAGCCTTGTTTTCCTGAATCCCATTTATGCCTGTCTGTGCATGCTTATCAGACCGAAAGATTAATGTAACGATTTGTTGGTTGTTTTCCCTTTAAAACGCAACCACTTGTCTGTGAGTGGGTGAGTTCAAGTTATTTACGTTGGAAATATAATCGAGCGTATCTTATTTAGTTGTGAAAACAATGTTTATGGTTTTAAGTATATATTTCAGGCTAATACCCGTTACTCGAGTTCGAAGAGGGAGGACACATAATGAATGGCATTGCGACAAATGTTATTAATTTTGTAAAGAGAAACTTGTGGTTGGCATTAATTTTGTAATATCAGCTAATGCTTGATTACAGCGGAAAAATGTTAATAAATCATAAGTGAGAGGATAAACGTCACACGTCGAATAACACTGAACTCCAGAGTGAAGTATTAGCTAATAATATACAAAATGTGGTTATTATTATCATAAATCTTGTGTGAAAGAAATAAAACGTGTATTTTCATACCCTTCACAACACTGTGGAACAGGGTATTATGTCTTTGTGCATATGTTTGTAACAGGCAAAAGGAAACGATATAGACACATGGTTCCTTTTGAGAATGTGCATAGAATCACTTTTTAAGTCGATTTATGCATGTCCGTCCGTCCGTCTGTCCGTCTGTCCATGTTAAATTGTAAACAAAGTACAGGTCGCATTTATGATCCGAATAGGATATAGATATCTGATATGCCCCAAGGACGAACACTACTGAAATTGGAAAAAATCGTTTCAGATTTAGATATAGCTACCATATATATTTTCGTCCGATTTAATGTAAACGGTCCCTATATATCTTTTGATTTACACGAAATGTGGTACAGCGAAATGAATTAGGTCTGAAATGATATGTGTCAAGTTTCCTGAAAATCGGTTCAGATTTGGATATAGCTCCCATATATATATTTTCGGCCGATTTAAGGTAAATAGTGTACCAAAGTGGCTATATATCTTTTGATTTGCACGAAATTTGGCACAGCGTAATGAATTAGATCTAGAATGGTGTGTGTCAAGTTTCCTGCAAATCTGTTCAGATTTCGATATAGCTCCCACGTATATTTTCGTTCGATTTAATGTAAATTGTGCAACAAAATCCCTATATATCATTCGATTTGCATAAAATTTGGCATAGTGTACTGATTTAGGTCTAGAATGATGTGTGTTAAGTTTCGTGAAAATCGGTTCAGATTTAGATATAGCTTCTACATATATATTTTCGTCCTATCTTACACAAAATGGGCACAAAATTTTGCACAATGTAGTGAAGTTAGTATAACCTAGAAGTTAGATACAAATTCTGCACTAAACTCCCCAAGTGTGTCCGAGTGGCACAAAATTTTGCATAACGTACTGTCCGTTTCGTGAAAATCGGTTCAGATTTAGATATAGCTTCTACATATATATTTTCGTCCTATTTTACACAAAATTTTGCACAATGTAGTGAAGTTAGTATAAATTCTAGCAGTTAGATATACATTCTGCACCAAATTCCCCAGGTGGGTCCGAGTGGCACAAAATTTTGCACAATATACTGAAGATACTATAACATAACGTGTGGCAAGTTTTGTTGAAATCGGTTCAGATTAGATATTGCTACTAGATATAGTTTCAGCCGTTTCTTACAAAATTTTGCACAACGTTGTGAAATTTATATTGCCTAACGTTTGCCAAATTTTGTAGTAATCTGTTCCGATTTTGATATAGCTCCCATATATAGATAGTTTCGTCCGATTTTAGTTAAATGGTACACCAAAGACCCAACGTTAGGCCGATTGACATAACATCTTGCAGAAAATACTGCAGTTATTATAACCTAGCATGTGGAAAGTTTTGTTGAAATCGATTCAAATTTGGATAGAGGTACCAGATATATTTTCTACCGATTTTATGTAAATGATGTACCAAGAACTCGAAATTTGGCCGATATGCACAAAACATACTGAAATTAGTATAACATAACCTGTGACAAGTTTCGATGAAATCGGTTTAGATTTCGACATAGCTTATATATATATATATATATATATTTTCCTCCAACCCCCTCATTTTATCAGATATTTTTTCCAATTTGATATTTGCTTTAAATTGATTTACATAATTTTGTCCCACTGTAAAAAGCAACCCTATATCTGGCCAAATGAAACATTTAGTATAGGTTGCAGAATGGCATGTTTATGGATCCAATTTCTGTTGAATCTGTTGAATATACCCATAGTGGTGAAGGGTATCATATAGTGGTGAAGGGTATCCTTACTGTTTTTCCATTTTTCAGGGATTTTTCTAAAGATTTTTTTTTCAAGCATCATCCATAAGAGGTAATTTACCATTTAAAAACATCAAACTGGAATTAAGCCTGATTATTTCGCAAACACAAAATATTCTTGATTAGAACAAGATTCTATGTTGATTTAGCCATGTCCGTCTATTGAAAACACGATAGATATCACTTATTGACGATATCACTTACTGAAGAATTTACCTTAACAGTCCAGGAAATTCTGTCAGCTTCGTGAAATGTCTACAGAAAGAAAACAATTGGAAAAATAAAATGCTGAGTCAAAAGGAGACTGCGGCAAGGAAGAAAGCGAGACATTATTTCGGTAGCAGAGAAGAAGAAGGAGGTGCAGTGGAAGTACGAGGCAGTACATTGCAAACCTTCAGAATGCCGAGTCAAAAGGAGACTGCGGTGAGGAAAATGGCGGTGACGGCGAGACATTTAGCCAGTGAAGCTTCAATACTGAGCATAGCGGTTGCGGATGAAGATAAGCTATCCAGAGCCTCGGCACCGACCCTGGAGCTGGAGACAAAACAATCTTCTAAATAATATTAACATGTCCGCAGAGAATATCGATCGACTAGATACGACTGTGGAACAGAACCTATATGACTTTATAGAAAGTCTAGTGAGGGACGCACCCGATGAAGTAAATAGGGATCCGGTGGTGCGAGATAGGTGGATGGAGATATTGGAGAAAAAATCCAATATGGCAGGAGGTTTTAGGTCAGCCAAGAACAAATGGACAGCCTTCAAATATCAAGCTTAAAGGTGAAATCATGGGAAGAAGAGTAAATTAAGCTTGGGAAATAACTGGATCTTTCGGAGAAGTCTCGTCGAGCAGCAGAGGTGCAGCGGGATAATTTGGCCAAGCTGTATGAAGAATTGGCACTTTCGAAGAAGGCACGAGAAGCAGCAGAGACCGAACGTGATCAGTTGGCCATACGAATGGTTGCCAATGACAATAAGGAACGGAAAGTAAGTAATATTCCATTTGCTCAAAATAATATTCTAATTGCGCAGAAAATAGCTCCAGTCGAGTTGGCTATGAAAAAGAACGATGCGGTGGCTGTGCGGAGAAATCAGTTATGGAACAATGTCCAGTTGGGAAGTTGAAGCCGGCGAACAAGGAGCAGGTACATAAAGGAAGAGTTGCTGTGAATTGTGCGTCGCTAGTGGGTACTTGTTTTGCCTATAGGAAGATGAAGCCGGCGGAAAAAGGCGCTGAACCCACAACAAACTGTGATAGTGGTGATAAGCAGAAACCGGATGTTCCGATCAGGAAGATTGTCGATATAAATCGTGGAAATGCGGCCGGGAAGTTGGATCCAGCAGTCACATGCAATATGCAGGCAACGTTAGATGGTGCACCACGTAATAAATATGACGTTCTGCCGAAGAGGAACGAATTTGGTGCCAATAAAGATGGTGAAGCAGAAGGGGAAGGTTTTCCCACCAAAACGAAGTCTGCGGTCAGAAGCGGGAACAAGCTGAAGAATATAGCCGTGTCTATGATGAGGTTTGCAAATGGCACAGCCTGGAGAATGCTGCTGCCGGCCAAAGATGCGGACAAGCCACTTGGAAGTAGTATGACCAAGAAGCTGAGGATGACTACGACCAAGGGTTCAGGCTGGAATAATAAGCCGGCGGACAAAGGTGGAGGTTCCAACATGAGAAGCTGGTTGGAAAGATGGCGGTGGTACCTAGAGGCGATCACCTAGATGGTTTTTTATTTCTTTATAATTCAATTTTTGATATTTTATAATTTCAATATATCTTGGAATAGTTTATATTTTATATTTATTTTCTGGCCCGCAAGATGTTCACGTAGCGAACATGGCTCTTAAATAATAAAGATAGTGAATGTCTTGCTGTGGGTCTCTTGTGTAAAAGAGCGAACATTTAGTTAAACAGGGATCTATTTTTGTCTACAGTCCACATGAGATAAGAGATTATTTTCGTTGAATGTTTTGTACACAAGAATAAGATAGGAGTTTTCTATTCTATGTTTGGGTGGGTTTACGGGGAGTAATTTTCACTACAGACTAATAAGCATGTGTAGCGTGCTTGCCACATGTACAGAGTGCTATCACTCCGCGGAGAATATCCGCGTAACCTAGATAAAAGATCCTTCGTTTTTCAAAATGGTATATCAATCGTTTTTCTTTACTACTTTTTTAAAATCCTAAACAAATTTAAATCCTTAATATTGCCATCTTAACATTATTGTATTTAAAATAACACCTCATACCCCATTAGGCATTAATTCAACTATTTTTTTCAACAACCAATAATTTAGTTCTTGTATGATTGCTTTCACATTTGAAACAAACTCATAAAGTCACAAAAAGAAACAGAAAAAAAGGAATAACTGACCCACTCACATACAAGGACATCAATCTTAACCAAAGACAACAAATCAATGCCTGCAGAGGATTAACATGACGACCAACATAAATGAATGTTTTATCACGCAAATGTCCATACACATACATATACTGACTCTCATATACATGTTCTCTGTCTAGCTGTACATATGTTTATATGACTTCCCTGCCTATAGGTCTGTCTGCTTGTCTCCGACAAATGAAAATCTGTCATAAATGTCAAATGCAATCAACCGGCCTGGCCTTTTGTCGTTTTGGCTAACCATAACATGGACAAGGCTCAGGCTAAATGTTATTAATTCATAAACCTTGAGGGTCTGACATTCACATATGAAAATTAAATGAAGCAGCTTATATGACAACGACCATAACAACAACAGCAACAACACCACCACTAACGTTCACATAAATGACGAGAACTCATGGAGTGATGAAGAGTTGATTCATTGAATGATTGTGAATAACAGCAACAGGCACACATTAACATGTAACGTTTTGAATGATTAAAACGGGTAGGAAATTACATGGTCATTAAGTCGAAAAGAGGTGAAGTGAGTGAACGATATTATTTAATTAAATAAATAAATAGGACTTCTAAAGAAGTTGTTCTCAAAGATTTTCATGGATCATCTCATCAAGAAACGTATTATTTAAATATTTTTTTAAGGATCATGTCTTCATGGAGCCTGAATTTTTTTAATAAATAATTTTTTTCAATCACCAATTTATCTAGAAATGTAAGTCTTTAACAAGTATATGTTTCGAGGATAATTTCTTCACGATGCATGTGTTCTCATCGATAAAATTTTCAAGGATATATTTTGTCTTTAAAATAAAAATAAATTTCAAGGATGTGTGGATATTCAAAGAATATTTTTTCAAACATCGTTTTTCACGAAGCTTTAGTTCATTAAGGATATTTCTTCAAGGATGATCTCATCAAAAAGAGTGAATTTTTAATGAATATTTTTCCAGGATCATCTCATCAAGAAGCGTGGATGTTATTGTACCCTACACAACTATGTTGTCAGGGTAATATAGCTTTGTGCAGCCCCAAAAGTTTGTAACGCCGCGAAATATTGGTACATATTTTCGACCCACCTTATATAGATGATGGTCAAACTCTCGACTAATGAGTCCGATTTTATGTAAATGTGTATCCAAGGTTTGTCACACACATGTCACATGTAAAATATGTTTACAATAAGGTATGTTATGTTTGGTGGAAATCGGTTCATAGTTTTATATATCTCATGTATATATTTTCGGTAAATTTATCTAAATGGTGAACCAAATACCCAAAGTTTCACCGATTGTCACGCAATGGACCACATTGACCCTAGAATCATCTTATTGAGTTTTCTTGAAGTTGGTGCAGATGCAGAAATACACCATATATATTTTTGACCGATGTTATCCAAATTGTATACCAAATAATCAATATGTGTCAAATTGAGAAGAAATTTTACACACTTCGATGTGTTTGCAATGTACCGCAATGTACCAGACTTTGATAATTTGGCCCAATAATTGGTTACATAGATTGTAGAATGACATTTGTTTACATAAATTTAAATATATATAGATCACATAATTTCGTCCGATTTCATGGTTCTTCAAATTGCTGTCAAAACTACTACGTCTGTTAACATAGTAATCTTAATATGATATCTTGTATGTTCCCAAAGATGTGAAGAGTTTTACATAGGCGGCTCGGTGCGATTTCGCTACTTTCCTTCCTGGTTGATATTATTAATTTATGAATCGGATTTTCTTATCGTAGTGACTGTAATTTGTCATATCGGCAACTTATTTCCAGAAATTATTTGAAATGTCTCGTTTAATTTTCGGTATACTGAAGTTCGTACCACAGATTTCCAACCAGAGAGTCTGTCATTTGGAACATTGAGAGCATAAACCAGTAAGGAAAGTAGTAAAGTCGGACTGCGCCGACTATATAATACCCTTTACCACTTTGGGTATATTCTACATATGTATTCTAACAGACGTCACGTTTTTGTTACATCTGAACCGATTTCAGAGAAACTTGCCAGATATCAATTTATATTACTTCAGTACGTTGTGTCAATCGGCCTAGCTATGGATCTTTTCACGAAGCTTAACAACATCATTCTATACTTAATACAGTACGCTATGACAACTTTCGTGCAAATCGAATGATTTTCAGGGACTTTGGTGCACCAATTAACTAAAATCGGATGAATATGTATATATGGGAGCTATATCTAAATCTGAACCGATTTTCATGAAACTTAGCACACATCATTCTGGATCCAGTTCAGTACCCTATGGCAAAATTCGCGCAATTTAAAAGATTTCCACGGACATTAGTGGAATATTCACCTAAAATCGGGCCAAACTATATGGGAGCTATATCTAAATCTAAACCGATTTTCACGAAACTTTGCACATATCATTCTAGACTTAATGCAGTACACTATGCCAAATTTCGTGAAAATGATTCTAAGATATATAGGAACTATGTGCTACACCATTTATTTTTCTGTTACAAACATATATATGGGAGCTATATCTACCACATCATGCAATTACATAGTCCCCACCACATGGTGGAAACTTTGCACACACCATTTATAGGTAATCAAATGGAATCAAATTCATTACGTTGTGACAAATTTATGGCTTAAACATGAGAGAATGATGTTTAACCTTATATCAATTCTAAAGATGTAAAACAATATTTACCATATTAAAGGCGGATTTAATCGCAGAAGAACAGAAATATATATGTGGAGTTATAACTAAAAAAAGTCTGACACTAAATTAAATTTCCCAATTTCATAAATAAGGGTTCGTTAAGGATTGGTAAATTTGCCAAATAAGAAATAAAATCGGACAAGTAAAACGAAGTATGCTAAGTAATAGTAAATTTCATGTATTCAATAAATATATATTTTACATATATGTCAACAGTGCAATGACTGCAATATGTAAATCCCCATGCAAACACACTTTGCTCAATGGTCAATTGTATATGGGATTCCTACCCTCTCAGTTTTTTTACTCATTGAATATTTTCGTCATTTATTTCCGTTCTCACTCTCTGTTGTATTTACTTATCAAGCAGAAATAAATTTAAAAATTCTATGTCTAATGCACAATATATTTAGCTGCCAAGTGGAGCACTGCGAACGCATTTTCCGTTTGCATTTAGTTTTGGCTCAGACACTTTGTCTTTGCATAGCGATTTTATCTTATAGATGCATATCATGTCGTTCGTTTTGCTTTTACATTCTAATCCACTTAGGGCGTAAAGAAACTAGGATAAAGTTTTTTTTTTTTCACTGTAAAAGTGTGTGTGTGTGCGTTTGTTTTTTGCATTTTGATTTAAATTTTATTTATTTTGTTCCACTTGCATTATATATATATATATATATAGAAAGTTTAGAGGGACAATTGGTAAAAATATCTTAAATTCATTACCCAATGCATAATTTTTTGTGCGTCTAAAAACCCATATTACCACTTTCAAGCTGAGATATATAATTAATTATTATTATTTTTTTTCAAATATCCAAACGGAATATGTCTATCACAACAACATGCAATTGTGATTGACAGTCTTAATTTGCCAAGTCGCCCACTGAAATATCTTCAGTTTATTTCCACATTCGTTTCTTTTTTTTCGTACGAATAAAGAAAACCCTAAAAAAATTGCTAACATTCAAATAACACCAGATTAGCCTGTCTGTTATAGACAGACCGTATGAGATGAGTTTGTCCATTGTTGTTTCATTTCTCCGACAATATACTGTTGGATTTTTTTTTTACAGAACACACGCACACACAAAATGCTTGCCAAACCATGTCAGATTGCCAATCATTTTGTGTAGTACTTCAAAATATAGACAGTCGTTCAGTTAATATGTAACAGGAAGTGTATAAAACATATCCATATGATGATTGTTAGCTAAAAGCATTCTGGAGGGCGTATAAAATAAAAATTGCAAATAAAAGGAAGTATGAAACGAATGATGTAACAATGAAAATAAATAATTCACGTATGAAATGATTTGCAGGCGTATGTAGAGGGAAAGTTCCGTGGAAATAAAAAAATGGAAATAAAACCTACTTCGATTCCATATTAACATTATATAATTTTTTTAAATCAAGCTGCGGGTTTCTCTTTCTTCATGGAAATATAATAAGCAACAACTAAAAACATATTTAATTTTAGTCAGTCACCCTGGGTTTTCCATTATATCGGACATATACCTGATCTTGGCCTTACATTATTATTTTTAGTAAAAAATATTTGCAAACCAATTCTCAAAATTTCAAGGTTTTCCGAATGAGAAATGGAAACAGTATAATTAGCAATAAAAACGTAAAGTGCCAAATTACCCCCTCAAAATAATAAAAAAAATTGGGAGGTATATAATTAGCTTTTAGTTTGGAGATGTGGTAACCAATAAAAACGTAAAGTACCAAATTACAGCGAATTCGGTCAAAACCCCAAAATACCAAAAATCGGGAATACCTTGTATGGGGGCTACCCGAAAAAATTTAACTATGTTTATATTTCTTTTTGGAGAGATATGGTACCCAATAAGAACCAATAAGAACCGAAAGCGAATTAGTTTGGCTATACCTTATATGTGGGCTATGCCTAAACGTTGACCAATATAGCCCATCTTCGTTATAGAATTTTACGCTGATAAACAATATATATACTTTATAGGGTCCAAAATGATTGTTTGGGGAAAAGTGACGAAATTACAGCTGAATAAGATGATTTATGTCGGTGCAGGAAATCAGAAATCTACTCCTAGAAGCATATACTGACTGAATGCAGTTACATCAGGTCGCATCGGATGGTGGTTATGGGTGTTTTCCAACTTATTTTTTTTCGGTTTTAGGGAGGTTTTCCCACATTCGGGGTTCTTGCATAAAATGCTCCAAATAAAGTTCCCGACCCATTTTTGAAAGGTGTTATACGCATTTTCTCACAGAAGTAAATGTAATTTAGAATTTCGATAAATTTTTTAAAAAATTTTGTAAAAAAAATCGAAAATGGGTATTTGTTTTGACATAACCTCTATAGAAAGGTATCTGTTGCCATTCCGGGTTATCGTAGGGTCATAACAAGTTTTCAGTGTTGGTCTTTGTTTAGCCCGATTTTTCCACCACAATTTCTTCAAGTCGGCATCCTTCGTTTTTGAAGTTGGAACATTTTTACTTACTTTTTAAATTGTTGCCAAATTTTCGCATTGAAGTGGCTGGCATTCCGGGTTATTAAATAGTAAAACTAATTTTTGTACAACACATTCGATATATGTTATGACATATCTCTCACATAAATATCTCTGTCCTATGACAAAGTCCCTATATAAAGGGTCCGATCTTAAAAGAAAATATAATCAAAAGGAGCGTTGTAAAAAAATTTAATTCATTGGAGGATGCCTGTTAATGCGCATATAATTATCAATATATGCCCATGTTTTGACACAGCTCCCATATAAAAATCCGCATTTTCCCATGAAATTGCTTCGATATAAATATCCCCACTTTTTAAAGAATTTGGTGGAGAATATACAAAGTTTGTGGAGATTTTTGCATGTATACACTGCCAGCACGAAACGGTATATAGTTATATAATATAAAAAAAGTGTATACTTCCATTTCGATCATTTCCTTAATAATACTTTGACAGTTATCATTTTAAATTTTAATCGCTCCTAAGGCCAATACCCTCATGCACCTTTATTAACTTTTACCAAATTACTACCTGCAAAGAACAGAAAAAGGAAAAACTCCTTTGTACATACCTTTTCTGTTTGCTTTTCTTAAACAACTTTTTATATTTGACAAAAACGAAAAGGAAAACGATAACTACACCACATTATTAACCACGAGAAGGAAAAACTGAAAACCAATTCAAAAACTTAATGGATAATAGAAAGGGTAAGGTAAGGTTAGGTTTTATTTTATCGTTTCGTTTCCATACACACACACTCTGGCAAATAAAGTCCTTTTCCAAAGCAAATAATAGCGTGTTTTTTTCTCTTATCTGTGATAAACGTGACTTGAGTAACTTGACGGGTGGTAGAAAATCCCATCAGTAACCCTTAACATGCACCGACATGCAACATAAGAAGGCCACCAAATGGTTATAAAAAAAAGAACCGAAAAACACACAAATGAACTGAAACGGAAATGTGCGGAGCACTCGGAGAAAGGGACAACGAAAGATGAATTGTATGGCTCATTCGTCGCATGATGGCAGGTTGCCTGGTAAAGTGCTAAAAGTAAATTTAGAACAAAATAAAAGAAACGAAAAATTCAAAGTCACGTTTGTCCTTTTTTGCAGCATTAGGTTTTTTCTTCACCTCCTTTTTTCCACGTATTCTCTTCTTCTAATCATGAAATACTCTTCCTTTTAGCATTGATGTGTTTTCATTTTAGTTTGTTGTTTTTTATTTCTTTTTTTTTTCAAAACTCATTTCACAATTTATGTGTCAAGGTATCGACGTAATAAGGACCATGTGAAATAAGTATTCACGTTGTACATGGATATGATGGTGTTTATTTTCTCGCTCTTTTTTTTGTGGTTCTGGAACTGGGTTGCCATGTCAAAATAACAATATGTTGCAGTCTTTGTTAGTAGATCTTCTACAGATTCTCTACAGACAATATGCAATTGGCCTGCTGATATTTAATAATACAAACTTTTTAACAGGTATTCTAGAGATATTATCTTCAATATTGAGAAGACCTTCTACAGACCGAAGACCTTAAAGAATTCTTTAAGAGACATATAGGTTTACTATAGACATCAGACATTTAATAGTTCGTTTGTAGGCAGACGATACTATGAAATTTTGGACATCTAGCAGACCACAAAAAAAACAGTAAGGAATGTTCAAAAGTCGGAAGGGGCCGACTATGTGATACCCTTCACCACTTTGGGTACATACAAAAGATGTTCCGTTGCATACTCTGAACAAAATGACCCAATCGGACAAATACAGCAAAACTTTACAGACATCAGTCTGTACCTAATTCAGTACTCAGTGCAAAAATTTTTCCCAATCGGACAAATATTGAGAGTTTGGTGCATCATTCACCAAAAATCGGACTAAACTATATATGGGAGCAATATCTAAATCTGAACCGATTCCAACAAAACTTCGCAGACATTATTCTGGACCTAATTCAGTACCCTGTGCAAAATTGTGTCTCAATCGGACAAATATTGGAAGTTTGGTGCATCATTCACATAAAATCGGACGAAACTATATATGAGAGATACATCTAAATCTGAACCGATTTTCAGGAAACTTAACACACATTATTCTACACCTAATTCATTACGCTGTGCCAAATTTCGTTCAAATCGAAAGATATATAGTGACTTTGGTACACCATTTACCTTAAATCGGACGAAGATATATATGGAAGCTATATCCAAATCTGTACCGATTTCCAGGAAACTTAACACACACCATTCTTGACCTAATTCACTACACTATTCCAAATTTCGTGCAAATCAAAAGATTTATAGGGACTTTGGTGAACCATTTACCTTAAATCGAACGAAAATATATATGGGAGCTATATCTAAATCTGAACCGATTTTTCCCAATTTTAATAGGGTTCGTCCTTGGGCCAATAAAGTGACCTGCGCAAAATTTCATCCAAATCGGATCATAAATGCGACCTGTACTTTGTTAACAAAAATACATGGACGGGCGGACATGCTTTATTCGACTCAGAAAATGATTCTATGCATATTTTCAAAAGGAAAACATGGGTCTATCTCGATTATTTTTGCCTGTTACAAACATATGCACAGAGACATAATACCCTGTACCACAGTTTGGTGAAGGGTATAAAAGCAATTGAGAGAAAATTTTATGCAGGTCTACTACAGACACCAGATCTTCTAACTGCATCCTATAGACGGCCTTTCTTTTTTCTACAGCAGACATTTATGGACAACATGTCTTTTGAAGACCGAATACTTTCTACAGTGGCTTAATAGCATTAAGACAAACTGCCTTCTATGGGCAGGAAATCTTCTACTGGTATTCTATTCTATGAAGGCCTTCAAAATGTCTTTTATACCATCTAAGCGCCGCCCAAAGACAGACGATCTTCAAAATATTTTGTGTAAACAGAATAAGTGTAATAAGTTTAAGTAGCGAAGATCTACAAGTATTCTAAGAATTGGAGACCTTCCATGCACAGAATAACTTCTACCGGTCATGTACAGACGGAACACATTTTAAAAATATTTTATAGACAAAAAACTTAAAACCCTACGTATAACGCCTATAAGCCTTCTATATGACTACGGTAACTCTATTTTTTGTATGGGGGGGAGGAATCAAACAATACAAAAACACAGATTGCGGTTCAATGGCAGAAATTTAAGTTACAAACATTTGATTTTCTTTTGTATTTCTTCGTATATGTGTTTTTATTTTAAATGGTACACCTGTGATTGAGATTCCATTCAAAACGATTGAATGTAAAGGTGTTGGGATATCAATGTTATATCTGTGTGTTCTTATTTTGTTTACCATATGAGGTTAGGTTATGGTTCAATCAAAAAAGGGTCTGTTTTGCCAAAAACATTTTTTTTTATTTTTAATTTTGAGATTTATAGTTAATGATGTAACGTAAATCACCAATGGACGTTTACATGTGCCCCCCAAAATAAAATATATTTTCCAAATCCCTTTTTGTTGCTGTTGTAATAAAAGGCAAATACCTTTTATTGAGCAAACAAATAATATTGGTGAGAAAGGCGACGACGATGACATAATAATGGAAGCCATATATTCATATACGAAAAAAAATGTGTTATAGGCAACACAAGTCTATATTGCCAATATAAAACCAGTGAGCGGAGCAGTATAGTCGGACGGGGCCGACCATATGATACCCCACACAACTACCACGAAAAGTGCACTTTCGGCTGTTCTATATCCAGAGCCTGGGCAATATTTCGTGATATTTGCACCCTTTTTACCGATTATAGATTAACAACTCCTTTTTCTAAGTCTTGCATATTTTCCAAAATGTTTTTTCTTGAAGTGAATTTTAACGCCATAAAATAAAAAATTGGTCACTTTAGGTTTTGGTTGATTTGACCCTCGGAAAATTGACCGATCATCATCTAAACAGCCGCTCTAAGTATTTGGTAAATTGTAAAATATGTGATGTTCTGCATATAATATTTGCCTCTAGAGCGACTAGAAAATCTGACAAAATTAAAGTTTTCGGTTCATTGCACCCCCTGAATGAAATCTCAACTGCACCGAAAACTATAAGCGTCGTCCTTGACCATAATCGGAACTTCATGTACAATTTCAAAGCGATCAGAAGACATTTCCGTCCTTAATGGAGTAATAGTAATAATATGCACATAGTCACCTTTACTTAATTACGTATAACTCCCGCATCGGAGTACATACAGCCATATAATTTGTATCAATTTGAAGGCCAACAACTCCTCTTGGATATACTAGCAACTTCTCGGGTATATGTCATTCACGGACAAGTATATACGCCCCAGAATAAAAATTTTGTAATTTTTCACACAAAAGTCAGGGTCCATTTGACCCGCTAAATATTGACGATCTTTATCAAAACAGGCATGCTTATTCTTGGGCCGGTCCCCTTCTCCATGTAAAATTTCACGCTGTTCGGACCATAACTGCGGCCTCTGGAGCGACCAGAAAAACCGACAAAAATTTAGTATTTGGTCCATTTCATCCCCTAAATATTAACAGATCTTTACCAAAAACAATAGGGGTCTTCATTGGCCAGAACCCATCCTACATGCAAAATTTCGTGAAGATTGGTCCATAACTGTGGCCTGTATCGTGTTTACAAATTATAATGGACAGACGGACGGACGGACGGACACACATGTCTAGATCGACTCAGCTAGTCGAGATATGACGATCGGTATACTTAAAGGTGGGTCTAGGACCAATATTTCGCGGCGTTACAAACTTTTGGGGCTGCACAAAGCTATAATACCCTGACAACATAGTTGTGTAGGGTATAATGAAATTGAATTGAAATTTAAATTGACCTCAAATGCGTGGGTACTAAAGGTGAAATGCAGGGCAATCCGGTATCGTTGAGCTGGTAAGTGTGGACACAGTAACATCTATTTGTCCTCTTTCGTTTGGATAAGAGAGTGGTATTGGCATCGTTGGTTTAGGCATAACCCCCCATATAAGGATACTCCCCAATTTTCTGTATTTTGGGATTCTTAAGTGCGTTTTTCAACCGAAATCGCTGAAATATGGTACATCGGGTTTTTATTGGATACCAAATACCTCCATTAAAAGGAATAAATAACGGTCAACTTTTGCTGGTAGCACATATATAACGATACCAAATTTTTGGGTATTTTGGGATTCTTAAGTGCGTTTTTCAACCGAATTCGCTGAAATTCGGCACATCGGGTTATTATTGGGTACCAAATGTCTCCAGTAAAATTATAAACATTGGTCAAGTTTTTTTTTTTTTTTTTTTTTTGGTAAACCCCGCATTTAGGCCTAAATTGGACGGGCCGACTACATGATACCCTTCACTACTTTGGGTAAATTCGAGAGATGCTCATATGTACAATATCCTGAAGAAATGGCGATACTAAATGTGTGGACTACATAAATCTTGGACTACATGTTAATCGAACGGAATTGGGTTCTTTGGTGAACCATTTGTACGAAATCGAGCACAATTATGTTTGGGAGCTATATGTAAATCAGGACGTATTTGAGCAACCATTTGGTATGCTGCAGCACAGTGTGGTGTCCAAAATTTATCTCTATCGGAGAAACGGTTATTATTTGGTGCACAATTTGCATGAACTCACACAAAAAAATATCGAGCGAATAATATTAACATATTTACAAATTTTATATAGTCCAATATAGGTTATTATACCCTACACAACTATGTTGTCAGGGTATTATAGCTTTGTGCAGCCCCAAATGTTTGTAACGCCGCGAAATATTGGTCCTAGACCCACCTTTAAGTATACCGATCGTCATATCTCGACTAGCTGAATCGATCTAGGCATGTGTGTCCGTCCGTCCGTCTGTCCATTATAATTTGTAAACACGATACAGGCTACAGTTATGGACCAATCTTCACGAAATTTTGCATGTAGGATGGGTTCTGGCCAATGAAGACCCCTATTGTTTTTGGAAAAGATCAGTTAATATTTAGGGGATGAAATGGACCAAATACTAAATTTTTGTCGGTTTTTCTGGTCGCTCCAGAGGCCGCAATAATGGCCCGAACATCGTGAATTTTTGCGTGGAGAAGGGGATCGGGCCAAAGAATAAGCATGCCTGTTTTGATAAAGATTGATCAATATTTAGCGGGTCAAATGGACCCTGACTTTTGTGTGAAAAATGACAAAATTTGTATTCTATAGCGTATATATTTACGCCTGAATGACATAGACCCGAGAAGTTGATATTATATCCAAGAGGAGTGGTTGACCTTTAAATTAAGACCAATTATATTGTTGTATGTGCTCGGATGTGGGAGTTACACCTAAATATTTACAGGTATCTCCGTATTCGTATATTATTTAGTAACCCATTATCACTCTAGAGAGCAGAACTATAGCGATGATCGCTTTGAAATGTTCCATAAGCTTCCAATTATGGTCAAGGACAACGCCTATAATTTTCGGTGATGGTCAGATAATAATTTTGGAATGATGTGGACCGAAAACTTAATTTTTTGTGTTATTTTCGAGTCGATATACAGACCACAAATGAAAGCCGAACATCACAACACAACCCACGATGAAGGGAATCTGGACGGAATAAACATCCGCAGAAAATTTGAGTTCCGCAGTAGTTGTGTAGGGTATCGTATGGTCGGCCCCGTCCGACTATACTGCTCCGCTCACTGGTTTTTGGTTTAATTTGGTTAAATCGGAAGAAAATATATATGTGAGCTACATCTAAATCTGAACCGATTTTCTCGAAACTTAAGACACATCATTCTAGACTCAATTCAGTACGCCATGCCAAATTTCTTGCAAATTGAAATATATCTAGGGACTTTGGTGCAACATTTACATTAAATCGGATGTAAATATATATAGGAGCTATATATAAATCTGGAATAATTTTTACGAGACTTAAAACGCATCATTCTAGAATTAATTCAGTACGCTATGCCAAATTTCGTGCTAATCGAAGGATATATAGGGATTTTGGTGCACTATTTACCTCAAATCGGGCGAAACTATATGAAAGCTATATCGAAAGCTGAACCGATATTCCCGAAACTTAACATACATCACTATAGACTTAATTCAGTACGCTTTGCCAAATTTCGTGCAAATCGAACGAAATATAGGTACTTTGGTGCACCATTTACCTTAAATCGGACGAAAATATATATGGGAGCTATATCTAAATCTGAACCGATTTTCAAGAAATTTAACACACATCGTTCTAGACTTAATTCAGTATGCTATGCCAAATTTCGTGCAAATCGAAGAATATATAGATACTTTGGTGCACCATTTACATCGGATCGGACTAAAATATATTTGGGAGCTATATCTAAATCAGAACCGATTTTCAAGAAATTTAACATACATCGTTCTAGACTTGATTCAGTACGCTATGCCAAATTTTGTGCTAATCGAAGGATATATAGGGATTTTGGTGCACTATTTACATCAAATCGGGCAAAACTATATATGGAAGCTATATCGAAATCTGAACCTATTTTCACGAAACTTAATACACATCACTATTGACTTAATTCAGTACGCTTTGCCAAATTTCGTGCAAATCGAACGATATATATGTATATGCACAAAGACATAATACCCTGTACCACAGTGTGGTGAAGGGTATAAAAATACCTACCGATTCAATAACACTGTGCGACACGAAAATTATTCAAGGGTTCTAATGTACCAATTCTGTTTATTTGGAGTCCCTGGACCACGAAAATACCTTTGGTTTTTCTGGGTCACTTTGAAAATTAATTTTATAACGGTAAATGTAGAGAAAAACTTGGTTTTATAGATTTTAAATTTGAAACGCGAATAACTTATTTACTGTACAACTGATTTATATTATTCTTTAGTAGAGTAGAACTTTTCTTTTTAAACAAGATATATATTGGGAAAATCCGTTGAGGGTTGGCTGAGTTACAGCGGTTGAAATGTGAAAAAATACACATAAAAAGACATTTATTTTTCTTCGGACTGTACGATGATATTATGATATCAAGCCGTATACGTTTTATTATATTACGGGGAAGAAAACTACAAAGAGAATATCTGTATTTCATTATGAACAATATCTAACAGAACGCACAGCACATGAATTTCTTCCAACAAGTTGGACATTTTCAAAGGATTCTACAAATTACAACCCGAAGGCAAAACAAGGAACCCCATGCAAAGGCTTACATACACATACACTCACAAAGACATGCAAATTATTTACCAAAAAACAAAAAAAAAAAAAAAAAATAGGAAGCAATGTCACCACACAGAAGCTAACTGAATATCTATTTGCAAATATACCCATGTCCATTTGCATGTCTTTGCCACAGCACCACCAACAACAACAGCCAACCAACCAACGAACCAATGTTAGTTTCTTCGTTGGTTTACCATACATGTCTCTTTTTTACATTTTTTGGTTGGTCCGCTCATTTTTTTCCTGCTAACCAAAGGATTTATGCGAAAATGGTTTTATTTGCTATGTTTGGTCGCAAAACGTGCTTTGAGGCAAAAAAGGCGCACCCAGAAAGAAAAAGGGAACATCACCATAGAAGTGACTATACGTGGTTTTTTGGGGGGCATATAACAATGCACATGCATATGAGCGTCGTGAATACATTTCTCTGTGAAGTATGTTACTCTATTTACCACAATGAGAGTCAGACTGTGCTAGAATTGTTACCTTGTAGCATTGTGGGAAGTTTATATAGACTGGTGTAACTTTCATGTGTGAAATTAATGAAGAAACTAAACGAAATAGGGTGGTTCAAGGACTATATAAGGTGTATTTCTTGTAATGGACTATCCCAGACATTACATTTGAAAGAATTCTTTTACAAGGACCAACTATTAGCGTTGACTTTTAACGATTTTAAAAACTATAAACTATAATAATTTTTCAATAATAATAATATTTTAAGTACGGATTAAATAAAAGAATATTTCTTCAAGAATTATCAGTAGTAAATAAATATGTGGAGAATAATAAATCTGAACTGACTTAAAGGAAACTTGCCAGAAATTAATTTATATATAACTTCATAACAATATGTCAATCGGTCTAGCAATGGGTCTTTAGTGCACCGATTTTTAAAGACCATTTTTTAAGGTTTATTTAATATAATGTTATTAAATTTAAACGAATGATTTCTGCAAGAAAAAATTGAGACCTAGAACTTTTTAAAGAATATTCTTTTAAGCACAACTTATGACCTGAATTTTAATAAAGGTTATTTCGCAAAGCTTACCATTGGCGCTGATTTTTCCGAGGCGTGGATGTTTTCAAGAATACTTGCAAAGCATCCATATGAGAGGTTTTGCCAGTAATGCTTTTTTAGAAATATTTTGTCGAGGACCAATATTATCAGGCATTTCCAGAAGAATTTTTCTGCAAGGATACTTCATTAAATACGATTTTAAAATAGAATTGCTTCAATAACTATTAAAGATGTGCAGTTTAAAAAAAATAGTTGTTCAGGACTATCCATTTTTATACCCTTCACCACACTGTGGTACAGGGTATTATGTCTTTGTGCATATGTTTGTAACAGGAAAAAATAATCGAGATAAACCCATGGTTCCTTTTGAGAATATGCATAGAATCACTTTCTAAATCGATTTATGCATGTCCGTCCGCCTGTCTGTCTCACCATGTTAAATTGTATACAAAGTACAGGTCACATTTATGATCCGAATTGGATGAAATTTGGCACAGCTCATTTGTTTGGCCCAAGGACGAACTCTATTGAAATTGGGAAGAATCGGTTCGGATTTAAATATAGCTCCTGGCGGAGTTGTATATATATTCGTCCGATTTTGTAGAAATGGTGCACCAAATTCCCTATAAATCTTTCGAATTGCACGAAATTTGGCACAGCGTAATGAACAAGGTCACGAATGATGTGTGCTAAGTTTCGCGAAAATGGGTTCAGATTTACATATAGCTCCCATATATATCTTCGTCCGATTTAAGGTAAATGGTGCACCAAAGTCCTTATAAATCTTTCGATTTGCACGAAATTTGGCACAACGTACTAAATTAAGTCTAGAATGGTATGTTTCGTGAAAATCGGTTCAGATTTAGATATAACTCCCATATATAGCTTCGCCCGATTTTAGGTAAATAGTCCACTAAAGTCCCTGGAAATCTTTTGATTTGCAAGAATTTTGGCACAGCGTAATGAATAAGGTCTAGAATGATGTTTGCCAAGTTTCGGTTCAGATTTAGATATAGCTAGAATGAAGTTGGCCACGTTTCGGTTCAGCTCCCATATATATCTTCGTCAGATTTAAGGTTAATTGTGTACCAATGTCCCTGTATTTTTCGATTTGCACGAAATTTGGCACAGCGTACTATATTAAGTATAGAATTATGTGTGCAAAGTTTTGTGAAAATCGGTTCAGATTTAGATATAGCTCCCATATATAGCTTCGCCCGATTTTAGGTAAATAGTCCACTAAAGTCCCTTGAAATCTTTTGATGTGCACGAAATTTGGCACAGAGTTATGAATAAGATCGAGAATGATGTCTGCCAAGTTACGTGAAAATCGGTTCAAATTTAGATATAGCTCCCATATGTAATTGGTGCACCAAAAGCCCTATATATATTTCGATTGGCACGAATTTTGGTATAGGGAACTGAATTAAGTCTAGAATGATGTTGCTGAGCTTCGTGAAAAGATCCATAGCTAGGCCGATTGACACATCGTACTGATGTTATATCAATTAGTCTCTGGCAAGTTTCCCTGTAATCGGTTCAGATATAGATTTATAACAAAACGCGTCGTCTGTTAGGATACATATGCAAAATATACCCAAAGTGGTGAAGGGTATCATATAGTCGGCCCAGTCCGACTTTACTACTTTCCTTACTGGTTTTAGAAATATTTTTCTAGGACCAACATTATCGGTCATTTCCGGAAGAATTTTTCTGCAAGGATACTTCATTAAATTGGATTTTAAAATAAAATTGTTTCAATAACTATTAATGATGTGAAGTTTTTAAAAAATAGTTGTCCAGGACTATCCAGTTTTTCAATAATATTTTTAAGGACTATGCAAGAGGTGCGTTTAAAAAAAAATGGGGATAGAATAGGTTATTTATTAATATTCAAAGCTAGAAGATTTTTAAAGAAGTCTTTCCAATTAAAATTTCAATTCTGTCATCAGAATTATTTTTGGTTCTTGCAAAAAAGAAAACCAAATTCGATTTTGCATTTGGTTTTCTTGATATTGGGCATTAATTTTTCAGAAAGAATGTACGGTATCTCCCAAATGTAAGGATATAGCGATGTCAAATTTTGTCCATATCATATCTAAGATAGTTGCATTAAATCTGTGAACAGAGAATAGTTCTATGATTACGGAAAAAAATTCGGGGCTCAAAATTAGAAATTATTATTTTGTTTTTTTACGAATATTTTTCCAAAGTTTATCCATGTTGCTGTATTCTCAAATACTATTTTTTAAAAGACTATTTAAATCCTGCATTTGTAATGGCCTATTTAAGGACAGGAGTTTTTAAATTAATACTTACCCAGGACTAGTCATGACATCAAAGAGTAAAGAAATCAAAATAAATCTTAAACACTGTATGTTGATGATTCCACCCCATTTTTTTCGCATGCCACCACACATAATGTCTTAAGGCATGTGTGTTTTAATAGGTCCTTTTCTTATATCCTTTGCCAGACTTGTAGTTAAACATTACAAACCAATATTTGTACAGCGTAGAGAGGGATTGTAAGTGTTATTAATGTTGCCTAAGGTAAATTGTTAAAGAGTTTTCTCACACTATTTTTGTGTTAGTTGTAATTGGCGTGTGTAGTTGAGGTAATTGCTAATAGTAAGTATAATTAAAGAGAAAATATTTGTATAACAGTTTGAAAGGGAAATAATTACTTGTAATGTCATATTATTTAATTAATTGTACAGATCAAAATTTATGTTTTTTGTTTAGATTAAAGAATGAGAAAAAAATTGAGCAAATAATTGAGAAAATTGCATAGCTATGCCTAAATGTGTATATTTTATTCCAAGTATTTTTTTATATGAAATTTTGTTATTTTGTCCTTCATCAAAATAACTACTACAACTTGAAAACTCTTAAGAACGTTCAGTTATTGCCATCCATTAAATGTTTTGCACTTCTCAGAAACTCGAATATATGATGTTTACATTTAGAATATACTTGTCCATTACAGAGAAAACAAAAAGGTCGTCTTGTGGACTCTGTATTCCGCCTCCTAATGATTGACCAAATACTTCCAAGAAAACTAAATACTTTATAAATTGTTGACCATTTTCTAGTTTACATTTTGTTGCTTTTTTTTCGAAAAGCACATATTTACCATTTCAATTAGCCATTTCTATTTGGTTGCACTTAACAACGAACGATATTGTCTATTTTCTATGTTTGTTTATTTGTCATTATAAGTTTTGTACACATACTACAAATGTACTTATTTTTTCGGAGAATCGTTAATTTTGTTTCGAATTACATTCAGAATATGTTGGTCATAAAAAAAAAACTAATGAAGTTGTCTTGCAGACACATAACTGCATAAATGTTTTCAGGTGGTACAGTTAGAAAAGTTTTGTTATGTCCTCTACCACAAAGGTGGAATGTATATTAGATTTGATGTTCCGCTTGCAACAACTCAAAATAGGTATCGGATACCGCATACAAAAACCAGTAAGGAATGTAGTAAAGTCGGACGGGGCCGACTATATAATACCCTTCATCACATTGGGTATATTCAACAGATGAATCCTAACAGACGCCGCATTTTTAAAGGACCAGCAAAATGAAATTGGATCCATAATATGTCATTCTGCAACAGATACTAAATTTTTTATTATACCCTACACAACTATGTTGTCAGGGTATTATAGCTTTGTGCAGCCCCAAAATGTTTGCAACACAAATATTGTAGACCACCTTTCATATACGCTGTGCCATATTTTGTAGCTGAGTCGATCTAGATATGTGTGTCCGACGTCCGTCTGTCCATTATAATTTGTAAACACGATACAGACCACAGTTATGGACCAATCTTCACGAAATTTTGCATGTACATAATTCTGGCCAATGAAGACCTCTATTGTTTTTGGAAAAGATCGGTTAATGATATATATAGGGGATGTATATGGAGCTAAATCTAAATTTTTGTCGGTTTTTCTGGTCGCTCCAGAGGCACACAATTATGGCCCAAACACCGCGAATTTTTGCAAGGAGAAGGGGATCGGGCCAGAGAATAAGCATGCATGTTTTGATAAAGATCGGAAAATATATAGCGGGCTATATCAAATGGACCCTGACTTTTGTGTGAAAAATGACAAAATTTGTATTCTATGGCATATATATTTACTCCTGGAGGATGTAGACCCCAGGAGTTGATAGCACATCCAAGAGGAGTGGTTGGCCTTTAAATTGATACCAATTATATAGTCGTAGGTACTCGGATGCGGGAGTTACACCTAAATATTTACAGGTGCTTACGTATTCATATATTATTAAGTAACCTATTACCACACTGGAGGGCGGAAATATAGCGCTGATCGCTTTGAAATGATCCATGAGGTTCCAGTTATGGTCAAGGACAACGCCTAAAATGTTAGGTGATGATCAGATAATAATTCTTCGGATTAAGTGTACCGAAAACTTAATTATTTGCACTTTTCGAGTCGAAAGTCGAATATCACAACACAACCCACGGTGAAGGGAATCTGCTGACCTCTAGCCAGTCAAAAGTGTGCAAATATCGCGAAATATTGCCCAATCTCAGAATATAGAACCACAGAAAGTTAGGTTTTCATGGAAGTTGTGTAGGGTATCGTATGGTCGGCCCCGTCCGACTACACAGCTCCGCTCACTGGTTTTTTCAGATATAGAAGCTATATCTAAATCTGAACCGATTTTCAGGAAACGAAAATTGTAAGCTTCGTCCTAGACCATAATCGGAACTACATGTACTATTTCAAAGCGCTCAGAGCGACATTTCCGTCCTCTAATGGAGTAATAGTAATAATATGCACATAGTCACCTTTACCTAATTACGTATAACTCCCGCATCGGAGTACATACAGCCATATAATTTGTATCAATTTGAAGGTCAGCTACTCATCTTGAACATAATATCAACATCTCGAGTATATGTCTTTCAGGAGCAAGTATATATATATATACATATATATATATTTTTTTTGTAATTTTTCACACAAAAGTCAGGGTCCATTTGACCCGCTAAATATTGACCGATCTTTATCAAAACAGGCATGCTTATTCTTTGGCCCGATCCCCTTCTCCATGTAAAATTTCACGATGTTCGGACCATAACTGCGGCATCTGGAGCGACCAGAAAAACCGACAAAAATTTAGTATTTGGTCCATTTCATCCCCTAAATCTCGAAATCTAAATCTCTTTCTCGAAAACAATAGTGATCTTCATTGGCCAGATCCCATTCTACATGCAAAATTTCGTGAAGATTGGACCATAACTGTGGCCTGTATCGTGTTTACCAATTATAATGGACAGACGGACGGACGGACGCACATGCCTAGATCGACTCAATTAGTTGAGATATGACGATCGGTAGACTTAAAAGTGGGTCTAGGACCAATATTTCGCGGCGTTACAAACTTTTGGGGCTGCACAAAGCTATAATACCCTGACAACATAGTTGTGTAGGGTATAATAATAAATCACAACCAGTAAGGCAAGTTTAAAAGTCGGACGGGGTCGAATGAGGTCGAACGGGATACCTTTCATCTGATATATACAAGATATGCTACTAAATACAATTTCCTGTAGATAGAACAAAGATATTTTCTTTAGGGGACCATTGGAATGGAACCGGCAAAACTAAATGTGTGATCTACATAGATATTTGAAGCAATTAAAAAACTCAAACACATACCATTCTGAATTCTATGAATAATTGCATGTCAATCGGATTTTTTTGTGTATAATTGGTATAAAGTCGATCAAAATAATGTATGTGGAAATATGTATACATCTGGATCTAATTGAGAACCAGATGGCATATACCATTTGTTATGCTGCAGCACAGTGCGCTATCCGCACTCATACCTCGTGTATATGGAACAGACGTAGGTTGCTCAGTGCACAATTTACATAAAATCGGACGAAAATATATATGGGAACCATATCTAAATCTAATCCGATTTCAACACAATTTCGCATACGTCTATTTGGACCGAACTCCGTACATAGCGCAAGATTTTGTCTCAATCGGGCAATAGGAGTTTGGTGCACCATTTAGATAAAATTGGGAGTTATATAAATCTAAACAGATAATCCGATTTCAACACAATTTCGCATACGTCTATTTGGACCGAACTCCGTACATAGCGCAAGATTTTGTCTCAATCGGGCAATAGGAGTTTGGTGCACCATTTAGATAAAATTGGGAGTTATATAAATCTAAACAGATTTCAAAATAATAAAAACACTCCGTAGATATTAACCTGGACTTAATTCAGTACTGCTGTGCATGATTTTGTCTTATTGGGACAATCCTTGGGAGTTTGGTGCACCATTTAGATAAAATCGGACGAAAATATTTATGGGAGCTGTATCTAAATCTAAACCGATTTCAACAAGACTTCGCAGGCACCAAACTTGATTTAAGTCAGTGTGCAAAATTTTCTTTGAATCGGTCAAATATTGGGAGTTTGGTGCAGCATTTAACAAAAATCGGACGAAATTATATATGAGAGCTATATCTTAATCTGAACCAATTTCCACAAAACCTCGTAGACATCAATTTGGACCTATTTTAATACGCTGTGCAAAAATTTAGTATCAATCGGACAAACTTTGGGAGTTTAGTGCACAATTTACCTAAAATTGGATAAAAACGGGCTATGCCGAAGTTCATGTAAATCGGAGCATAAATTCGATCTGTAATTTGTTCACAAGAATACATGGACAGACGGATATGCATAAATGAAATCAGAAAGCGATTCTATGCATATTCTCAAAAGGAACCATGTATTTATCTCGTTTCCTTTTGACAAACATATGCACAAACACATAATACCCTGTACCATAGTGTGGTAAGGGTATAATGACATACTCCACATATAAAGATCCCGTTTGAATTTAGTTTTTCTGAATGTGCAGCTCATTTCGGAGGGTATGAAAAATTCGACCTAGTCGAACTTAACTGTTAATTATTTTTAATCTAAAAACATTCAATATATTAATAAAGTTAATGTGGATTTAAACATGTTTCATTCGCCATTCTTGGTTAGCTCATTCCGATAAGACTTTATTTATTTGATGTTAAAACAACTTATTCCAGTAAACTATATTCAAATATTGTGGTATTGTGCCACTTGTGTTTTATTACAAAGCAATAATCAAAACAGAAATGTAGTTAAATTTTCACAATTCCGAAATAGAAGATTTGTTGAATACGCCCAGTCACTTCCTTAAATATTTATGAAGGTGTGATATTCGATTTCTATCCACATAGCTGCCACTCAAATCGCTGTTGCGAACAAAGTCTCATATTTCATTTGAAAATATTTTGTGGTTTACGTTAAGGACTTTTTCCTGTCATAAGTCTCAAGTCAAATGCTTCACTCTTTGACTTGTACAAATGCCTTTCCACTTCCCTTGGTGAAATATTGAAGCTATTCCGATAAAATATGGATTCCATGATTTGTTAACACTTTTGTTAGGCCATCCCCAGCCCTTGAACAATTCTAACGAAACATTTGAAACTTAACAATTCGTTGCTAGCTCCTTGGAGGATCAATGTAATATGTCAGGTGATAGCATTACTGACGTTTAGCACAGAAAAAAATGAAACGTTTTTGATTTATCATTCTGGCTCAACAGAAAAAATCCTCTTATGTACTTATGATGACGACAAAGAAGAAGAAGAAAAAAAATGTTATCATGTACACTAGTTATAGTTACCAGCAGTCATGTTTGGCAATATATTCTATAGATTCTATAGATATACTGGTTTCCTGTTGAGAGTTTACGTAAAAGCCCTTTCCCATGACACAACATCCTGCATCCACTCTATTCAGTTCTATGCTTGCGCTGATACCCCAATGACGATGATAGTTGTTTAATAGAGTGTAGTATCACAAATACTTGACTAACAAACAAAACATGGCAAACGATAGCCAAAAACCTGTGGTGGCCACACAACATATGTGGACATAAAATCGAAGAAAAATAAACTGTTCTGCTAGGAAAAAAAGCGGACACAACCGACTATATGACTCCCTACACCACGTTGGGTGTGTATAAGATAAGCTCCTAAGATTCGTAAGTTATATCTAAATCTGAACCAAGGTCAACAAAATTTCACCGAAATCAAACAGGACTTCATTCAGTACGCTGCACAAATGTGTGTCTCAATCGGATAAATATTGGGAGTTTGGTGCACCATTTAGATCAAATCGGATGAAACTAAATATGGGAGCTTTACCTAACCTAATCCAGCACTCTGTGCAATCGGAAATATATTGGGAGTTTTGTGCAACATTAAAAAAAAAATCGGACGAAAATATATATGGGAGCTATATCTAAATCTGAATCGATTCTCACAATATTTAACACATAATCCTAGACGTAATTCAGTTCACTATGCAAAATTTCGTCTAAATCTAAACATCTGTAGAGACTTTGATGCACCATTTAAATTAAATCGGACGGAAATATAAGGGAGCTATATAAAAATCTGAACCGATTTTCACGTAACTTAGCACACACCATTCTAGACCAAATTCAGTATGTCATGCCAAACTTCGTGCATTAAAAAAATGGACAAAAATATATATGGGAGCTATATCTAAATCTTAATCGATTTTCACGAAATTTAAAACACATCACCCTAAACTTATTGAGTTCGCTATGCCAAATTTCGTCCAAATCGAAAAATATATATGGGTACTTTAGTGCATAATTTAAAATAAATCGGACCAAAAAATATATATGGGAGCTTCATCCAAATCGAAAATACGACTTGTACTTTGAAATTTTACACACATCGTTCTAGACTTAATGCGGAATGCTATGCCAAATTTCGTGTAAATCAAAGGAAATATATACTTTGGTGCACTATTTAAATATATCAACAAAAATATATATGGGAGCTATATCTAAATCTGGTGAAGGGTTAAAAACTTGACACACAATTCTGGACCGTATATATATATATATTTCATGCACATCGAAAGATATAGGGACTGTGTGGTGCCCCATTTACCTTAAATCGGACGAAACTATATATGGGAGCTATATCTAAATCTTAACCGTTGTTCTCGAAACTTAGCACACATCATTCTGGACCCAATTCAGTACTCTGTGCCAAATTTCATTCAAATCGAAAGATATAGAGGGACTTTGGTGCACCATTTACATGAAATCGGACGAAAATATATATGGGAGCTATATCTAAATCTGAACCGATTTTTTCCAACTTCAATAGGGTTCATCCTTGGGCCAAATAAGTGCCAAATTTCATAAAATCGGATTACAAATGCGACCTGTATTTTGTTTACAATTTAACATCTACAGACGGACAGACGGACGGACATGCACAAATCGACTCAGAAAGTGATTCTATGCATATTCTCAAAAGGAACCATGTGTCTATCTCGTTTCCTTTTTGGCTGTTACAAACATGCACAAAGACATAATACCCTGTACTACAGTGTGGTGAAGGGAATAAAAAATGGACAAAAATATATATTGGAGCTATATCTAAATCTTAATCGATTTTCACGAAATTTAAAACACATCACCCTAAACTTATTGAGTTCACTATGCCAAATTTCGTCCAAATCGAAAAATATATATGGGGACTTTAGTGCACTATTTAAAATAAATCGGACGAAAATATATATGGGAACTTCATCCAAATCGAAAATACGACTTGTACTTTGCTCAAAAAATACATCGACCGACGGACATGCGGACGGACTGAAGGACATGCAGAAATCGACTACATATTCTCCAAAGGAAATATTATGAAGTATAAATGTATCAACAAAAATATAATTCGCATGCGGACGGACTGAAGGACATGCAGAAATCGAATACATATTCTCCAAAGGAAATATTATGAAGTATAAATATATCAACAAAAATATAATTCGCAGTACAACATTATATATATATATATGTATCCAAAAAAGTAGCTGTGTGGTGTAGGGTATTAAAAAAGCGAAAGATCCGAACAACTATTTTGTTTTCGGTGACCGACATCCTAGATTTATTTTTAATATTTAATTGCACAGGTTGTAGTTTTATGTTGACTATGTAACTAAGGGGAAAATTTGCAAATTTAATATGCAGTGGACAGTCTATATATTGATCAATACAATCTTGATATTTCGAAAACAAATATGTGGTCATACTTTGTATATCCATTGAGTTTTTACTGTACTGTTCTATAAAACCTATAATACAAAAATAGGTATTGTTTTGTTTGTGAACAATTTTTGTGTGGGTTTTTACGGAAGGATACACAAAAACAAAAAGGAAATTCCTTTCATTATTGTTAATAAATTATAAGTTTTTATTACTGTTATTGATGCTCAAATATTTTTTGCCGGTTAGTCAATTTTAACAGAAATGGCAAGTGAAGCAATAAAAGTCTCACAAATGTTGTTGGCAAATTTTTCAAAATTAATATATGTGTATTAGGGCGGGCCGAAAATTTTGTCGATTAAATCCAGCTTCTAGGATGATTCCAAGCAACTTCTCGATTTTCTATTCAAAAAAATATTTTTTCCCCACAACATATCTTTGATTCAAGATTAGATTTTTTTATTCATCGTTAAATTATCTTTTTATACCCTTCACCACACTGTTGTACAGGGTATTATGTCATTGTGCATATGTTTGTAACAGCAAAAGTAAACGAGGTAGACACATCGTTCCTTTTGAGAATATGCATAGAATCACTTTTTAAGTCGATTTATACATGTCCGTCCGTCCGTCCGTCCGTCCGACCGTCTGTATGTCCATGTTAAATTGTAAACAAAGTGCAGATCGCATTTATGATCCGATTTGGATGAAATTTGGCACATCTCACTCATTTGGCCCAAGGACGAACCCTACTGAAATTGGGAAAAATCGGTTTAGATTTAGATGTATCTCCCATATATATTTTCGTCCGATTTAAGGAAACTGGTGCACCAAAATCCCTAAATATATTTCGATTTGCAGGAAATGTGGTACACAAAGTGCAGATCGCATTTATGATCCGATTTGGATAAAATTTGGCACATCTCACTCATTTTGCTTAGAATTGTCCATAGAATCATAATAGGGGCTGGATTTAATAGAATTTTTCGGCTCCATACAAATTGGTCCGCCCATATATATATATATATAAAATTTATAGAGTTACAAATATTTGTCTATGTCTTTAAGCCAAAAGTAATAAGAATAAAAAAAAATTTTCAAGCATAAAAAATTATAATTTTCAATGTAACGAGACGGCATCAGGTAAAGTTGATGTTTCCATTTTTTTGTTTTCTTTGAAACTGTTTTCCCTAGGGCAATTTTCCCACTTCCGTTCAATGAAAAAAATAACAAGGAAACGGATTTTTTACTTATATGTCATTTTTATGTCTTAAATTTTGTTAAGAAACGCATTGGAGACTACGTTGAGTCTTTAATGAATTTGCAATAAGAAATAAATAAAAAACTATTTAGGATGTCAGTTTTATATTGAATACATTTTTATACCCTTTACCACACTGTGGTACAGGGTATTATGCCTTTGTGCATATGTTTGTAACAGGCAAAAAGAAACGAGATAGGCACATGGTTCCTTTTCAAAATATACATAGAATAAGTAAACGCAATTTGGCACCACTTTTGGTAATTAAAAAATGCTACCAAGATTTTTAGTGTATGTTATTATGGCTTTGTGCATACGTGAAATTTGGCACAGCTCATTTATTTGGCCTAATAACGAACCCTATTGAAAGTGGGAAAATCAGATGAGATTTACTTATTGTTCCCATATACAGTTTCGTCCGATTTTAAGGGGACCTCCCCCGTTATCGATTTTAAATTTTCAAGATTTTCATTGGGCTGGTAAATGAATACCAATGCGTGTTAAGGTGTGTAACATTTCACATATATAATTATAAGCATAATACAGTATCGCAATTTGTACTTAGTGCCCCATCTGTAACATTCATTCGTCTTAAGTTTCCATTGTAATAGCTTGACAAAATTTCCCACTATAACTTTTCTTTCCAAACATTACAACATCACATATATATCAAAAATCAAAAGTACATGACAAAGAAGTCGAGGAAGCAACAAACTTTGTTCTTCATTGTGCCAATGTTCACACTTTATCCGAAGTATGGGATGTTCAAATTTTTCTCGGTGAGTACAATAAAAATAATTTAAAATGTGAACAACTGTTCAAGTTTCACAAGAAATGGAGACCGCAGTGGAAAAAACAAGTTAAAAATTCACAGACATTGGAAAAAACCGAAAAAAAGTTTTGGAAAATCTTTATGGCATACATTAGTAAACTAATGTTGGGAATTTGTAAAGGTTTAGTCACTGATGTAAGTACTTATCTGTATTTAGGTGGATAATGCGTCTGTGTGATTGTGATAAAAGGCAAGCATATGTGTTTTATATTCGAATTCATACATATTTAAAATGTGCGGATGGTGAGACGAAAGAAAAAAAAAATTGTAGGGATAATAAGAGTTTGGGACAATTTATATATATTTTTACAGAAAATTCAATGTTTAATATTATATCCTCTCAATACCCTCTAAAGCTGGTATGATTACAACTATAAGTACAGTCGGACGGAAATGGGTAAATGGTCTTCGAACTCCATACTCTGTAGGAAATACTGACAATTTCAAGTTCAGAATATCTTACTTACTTACTTAGCTGGCTTGTTACAGAACGGTTGTTCCATAAGCCGAGCTTAAAAAAGATTTCCAAGCGCGTCGGTCTTGTGCGCAAGTCCACCAGTTTGGAAGACCACGTTCCAAGATGTTGTTTTCTACTTGGTCTTTCCATCTAATTCGTGGCCTTCCCCTTCTACGAGAACCATCCGTAGGCGCATTTTTATATGCCTTTTGAGCTGGAGCATCTTCATTCATCCGCACAACATGGCCTAGCCACCGTAGTCGCTGCAGCTCAATACGACTGACTATGTCGATGTCTGCGTATAAATTGTACAGCTCGTGGTTCATTCGACGCCGATATTCACCGTCGACGCAGATCGGCCCGTAGATCTTTCGGAGAATTTTTCTCTCAAACACCCCAAGCGCTGCCTCATCTGCTTGCGCAAGTACCCATGCTTCTGATCCATATAATAGCACGGGTAGTATCAGCGTCTTGTAAAGAGTGAGTTTGGTCTGGCGAGAAGTGGCCTTGTTTCTAAACTGCTTACTTAGACCATAGTAGCATCTGTTGCCCATCACAATCCTTCTCCGAATTTCAAAACTGATATCATTCGTTTTATTTATGGCGTTACCAAGATATATAAAGTCTTTAACTACCTCGAAGCTGTAGTTCTCAAGTTCCACAGTTGGTCCGAGTCTACTGGACGTCTTGCGCGTTGATACCATCAGCTTGGTCTTCTCGCCGTTTACTGCCAGACCCACTTTCGCAGACTCCTTTTCAATTTGTTCAAAGGTGGCTGTTACCGCTCGCAATGTTCGACCCATTATATCGATGTCATCGGCGTAGGCGAGTAACTGATGTTGTTTGGTGTACAGAGTGCCTGAACGGATAGGGCTGTCGAATGCGGCTTTATAGTCGACAAATAGGTGGTATGTGTCGATGTGTTTTTCGTGGGTCTTTTCCAGGATTTGGCGCAGAGTGAAAATCTGGTCAATGGTCGATTTGCCAGGTCTGAAGCCGCATTGATATGGTCCGATGATGTCATTGACCATTGGCTTCAATCGTTCACACAGCACACTGGATAGCACTTTATATGCGATGGGAAGGAGACTTATTCCTCTATAGTTGGCACATATCGTCTTGTCTCCTTTTTTGTGCACGGGACACAGGATGCTGAGGTTCCAATCATTGGGCATGCATTCATCTAGCCAAATTGTGTTAATCAGCTGGTGCATGCTCCTGACCAGCATCTGGCCACCAGTCTTGAATAATTCGGCTGGTAACCCATCGGCTCCTGCTGCTTTGTTGTTCTTGAGCCGATTAATTGCTTTTATGACCTCATCTTGGCTAGGTGGTATACACTCTATATCATCATCTCCTATTGGTTCTGGGGTATCTTCTTCATCGCCACTATTTGATACTAGTAGCTTTTCGAAATGCTCCTTCCAGATCCTCAACACGCTGTCTGTATCTGTCACCAGGTTTCCTTCTTCATCTCTACAGGAGGATGTACCTGCACCAAAGCCTTCGGTTTGGTGTTTTACTCGTTGGTAAAATTTCCGGACTTCATTCTGACTCCTGTACATCTCGATTTGCTCACGCTCACGTTTTTCTTGTTCTTTCTTCTTTTTTCTGAAAACACGTTTCTCCTCTCTCCTTTTCTCCCGATAATTCTCCATCACGTTACGTGTTGCTACTGTCTGCAGGGTTGCCCTATACGCTGCGTTTTTCACATCAGTAGCATTACGACACTCCTGATCGTACCATGGGTTTCTTGGTGGTGGTTTTTGGTACCCAATTGTTCTTTTTGCTGCAGTTTGTAGGGAGTGGGCAATTCTTTGCCATTGTGCTTCTATACTATTATCGGGACAAGAAGTGCTTTCTTCAAGCAGGTGGGTAAGTTGAGCGGGGTAGGCCTCGGCTACCTGTTGTGTTTGCAGCTTTTCGACGTCGAGATTCCGTGTTGTATTAGATCGCACCTTTGCTGCAATATTTAGACGGGTGCGTTCCTTGGCTGCCACAAGGTAATGGTCCGAATCGATATTCGCTCCTCGGATCGATCGGACGTCTAAAACACTGGATGAATGCCTTCCGTCTATCACAACATGATCAATTTGATTTCTCGTTACTTGATCAGGAGAAATCCAGGTGGCCTTGTGTATATCGAGATGCTTGAATCTGGTGCTGCTAACTACCATGTTTTTTGCTGCCGCGAAGTCAATCAACCTCATGCCGTTGTCGGATGTTTCTTCATGAAGGCTGAATTTTCCGACGGTGGGGCCAAAGATATTTTCCCTTCCGATTTTTGCATTAAAATCTCCTAGCAGAATTTTAATGTCATGGCCAGGGCAACGGTCATATGCTGTTTCTAGGCGCTCGTAAAATATGTCTTTGGTCTGTTCATCTTTATCTTCGGTCGGAGCATGGGCGCAATTTAAACTGATGTAAAAGAACTTCGCTTTTATACGGATTATAGCAATTCGCTCATCTACTGGAGTGAATCTGGAGACAAGGTCTTTTATTCTCCTGTTAACCATAAACCCGCAGCCAAATTCATGTCTCGTTTCATGGCAGCTATAATACAGGGCGTAATCGTCTGATTTACTTACGCCTGTCCCTTTCCATCGCATTTCCTGTAAGGCAATAATATCGGCTTTGTACTTCTTGAGTATATCCGCCAAAGCGAACACTGCCCCTGTTCTGTACAACGTGCGCACATTCCAAGTGCAGATTCGCAGATCGTGGTCCTTTATACGTTTGCGGGGGTCGTCAACATTAGGGGGGTTTGGTTTTCTTTTTCTTTGCTTTTTCATAGTAGGTTGGGTTTTCCGAGAGTGGGCAACTAACCCGACGCCTCAACCCATTTTTTTATAGTTCTTATGGGTGAACTCGCGGCACATATTAGCTCACTATTTCATCGGGTGATGAGAATAGCTCCCCAGGTGGCACCGCGGGGAGGTCAGTGTCCACAATTGAGATGAAAGAGGGACCAAGATAAGCCTGGGCTTCGCCATGTTAAAGCCAATCAGAGCCGTTGCTTGGTATCTATCGTCCCCTACGCCACCTATCTATCAGAATATCTATGGAATCTTAAAAACAATTACATGGGGACAACAACAACACGCGAAACAAATTAGTTAATAATTTTTATATAAACCAGTAAGGAAAGGTCAAATGTCGGACGTGGCCAACTACATGATACTCTTCACCAATTTGGGTACATACAAGAGAAGCTGATATGTACAATATACTGTAGGTAGAACAGGCATATCATCTTCGGTCGATGGTCATTGAAATGGAGTCGAACATTTGTGTAGGGTGTACGGAGATTTATTAGTTGTTGCACAAATTGCATGATCACATCTGATGTTCTACATATAATAATATTTGCCTAGAGCGACTAGAAAATATGACAAAAAATTACAGTTTTCGGTTCATTGCACCCCCTGAATGAAATTTCAACTTTACCGCAAACTATAGGCGTCGTCCTTGACCATAATCGGAACTTCATGTACAATTTCAAAGCGATCAACGCGATATTTCCGTTCTCTACAGGGGTAATATTTATACTATGCACATAGTCACCTTGACCTAATTACGTATAACTCCCACATCAGAGTACATACAACCATATAATTGGTATCAATTTAAAGGTCAACAACTCCTCTTGAATATACGATCAACCAACAACAACTTTTCTGGTCTATGTCTTCAGGTGTGAATCTATACGCTATAGAATACAAATTTTGTCATTCTTCACACAAAAGTCAGGGTCCATTTGACCCGCTAAATATTGACCGATCTTTATCACAACAGGCATGCTTATTCTTTTGCCCGACCCCCCTCTCCACGTAAAATTTCACGGTGTTCGGACCATAACTGCGGCCTCTGGAGAGCCCAGAAAAACCGACAAAAATTAAGTATTTGGTCCATTTCATCCCCTAAATATTAACCGATCTTTACCAAAAACAATAGGCGTCTTCATTGGGCCGAAACCATCCTACATGAAACATTTCGTAAAGATTGGTCCATAACTGTGCCTGTATCGTGTTTACAAATTATAATGGACAGACGGACGGACACACATATCTAGATCGACTCAGCTAGTCGAGATATGACGATCGGTATACTTAAAGGTGGGTCCAGGACCAATATTTCGCGGCGTTACAAACTTTTGGGTCTGCACAAAGCTATAATACCCTGACAACATAGTTGTGTAGGGAATAAATATCAATTTGAATCCACTGGCCTATGAAATACATCATGTACTTCGATGCACTATTTGCAGGAAATTGAACATAAATATATATGGGAGCTATGTCTTAATGGGAAGCGATTTCAGCAAAACTTTGCATAGGTCTATCTAGACCTAATTGCTCAAAATGTTTTCTCAATCAGACAAACCTTGGGAGTTTGGTACACCATTTGCATAAAATCAGGCGAAATTATATATATGGGAGCTATATCTAAATCTGAAGATTGGATTGTCCGATAGATAGGACAATCCTTAGGACTTTGGCACACCATTTACATAAAATCTAAATCTGAAACGATTTCAACAAAACTTCAGGGACATCAAACTGGGCTTAATTCAGTACGCTACGTAAAATGTTGTCTCAATCGGACATATATTGGAAGTTTGGTGCAACATTTACAAAAAACCCGACGAAACTATATATAGGAGCTATATATCTAAATCCAAGCAGATTTCAAGAAATCTTCACAAACATCAAACTGAACCTAAGTCAGTATGCTAAGCAAAATGTTGTCTAAATCGGAGCAATATTGGGTGTTCGGTGCACCATTTACCTAAAATCGGAGCCATATTTACCTATGGGAGCTATATCTAACCGATTTCAACAAAACTTCACCGACGTCAAATTGGACTGAATTCAATACGCTGTGAAAAATTTTGTCTCAATCGGGCAAATATTGGGAGTTTGGAGCACCATTTACCTAAAGTCAGAAGAAAATATATATGTATATATATATATATAAATCTGAACCGAATTCAACAAAACTTTATATACATCAATCTGGACGTAAGTTAGTGCTCTGCGCAAAATTTTGTCCCAATAGGACAAATATTGGGAGTTTGATGCACTATTTACATAAAATCGGATGATAATCATAAATACGACCTATACTTTGTTCACAAAAATACATGGACGGACAGACAGACGGACATGCGTAAATCGACTCAAAAATTGATTCTATGGATATTCTGAACTATGGGTCTATCGCGATTACTTTTGCCTTTTTCAGATGGTGCGTGAGACCTTGAAACGCCAACGTCCGCCGCAAGAAAATATAGCCCTAAAGTCAAAAATTAAGTCGCATACTAAGACAAAATAGAAACTTTAGAGCATCTGAATTTCAACCAGACTAATAGCGGTGATAATTACTAGGCTATGACTATGGTGCCGAATGTGCCCCATCAAATGCCAAAGCTACCCCGGTTAAAGGCACATTCGGAATAATTTTAAATAATATTAATTTATTATATTTGTTGGTACTAGTTCTTATAATTAAGTATCAGAAGACTATAACCAGCCACACATTTTTTTATCTTTTGAATAAGTACTGAGATATTTAAAAAGCTTTAAAAAAGTGCCGAAGGTGCCACAGTCTATGCCTCAACGTGGATCGATATAATGCATCTTCGAACTTGATCTGCCAGCTGAGAAAATACAACCCTATGCAAAATTTTGGCAGTCTATCCCAATACTTTTCGAATCTTAAATTATTACAATAGAGAAGTAGACATTAAATCGTCATAGAATTTTACACTGATTGATAATATATATATATATAAATATATACTTCATGGGGTCTTAAATGATTATATAGATGAATTACAAACGAAACAACAAAGTTAATATACTCTCTATACTATGGTGGAGAGTATAAATAAATGGAAATTATTTGCTTTAAATGTATGGACTGAAAACATCACTGAATCTTGACATATTTTCAAACTTTATTTTTTTCATGCGACATCAATGATTTTCTGTGACTCACTCTCTACTCATTCAGGTATCCATTGAGGAACACAAAAAAAAGGAATTCGCCACACAAAAGTTGTTCTTTTCTCAGACAATATTTTTCTGTAGTTTTATTTGTTTGAATGTTGTGGACAACATATGATTCAAGTGGAATGTTTAACATTCACCTCTTTCAGCTGACAATACACGATGCGGCTGAAAAGTTTCAAACACAGTTCGGTGAGTGTGTGTGTGCGTGTCCGTTGACATATACTCTTTATCGAGCTGATTGTTGTGGTTGGTAGGCTGTCGCATGTCTGTCATGAACTACTCGTATGAATGACGTTGTGCAAAAGTATTCATATGCAGGACTCAACAACATCAACTGATAATTGCAAATTCACAAACGACATGTCAGTTCGGTAGTCAGACAGTCGGCCGATGAGTGCACAAGAAACGATAACTAAAAACCCAAGTGCTGTTGAAAATGTATAGTCGAAGCCGCAATGTGGCAGATAATGGTTATGGCGTTAATGTTTTGTGTATAAAAAAAAAAACATTTAAAAAATAAAATGGTCTAGGCATCCGGTGGAGTGTGATATTATTGTAATTTTATTTTTTGAATAAGTTTACAGGACGTAATATAGGGATAAATTTAAACACGATCATGTAAACAAATAAGAAAAACCCAAATTCGGAATATAACAATAATGGGTATTATGCCCTACAGCAATATAAATTGGACTTGAATCCATTTAAAATCATCGATGTTGGCTTTAAAAAATAAAAACAAATTTTATTTCAATTCAGCAACTATAAACCAATACTCTTTCCAAATAATATACAATGCTATTACTCACCCTTTGCTCTTACTTTTCAACCGAGATTCTTAAAACCACAGTTACAACCAAAAACCAATTTATTTCGTGGTTCTGATCAAAACACAATCAGACTGCTCTTGTTTCGGTTCATTCAAATTGTATTACTTCTACCTTAATTTTCTTTTTGTTAGGGTCCATGTTGTTGTTGTTGTTTTCATTTCCAATGAAATTTTTTATTTTTCAAATGGACAAAATGCGGAGATTCATTGCAAACA
>NW_026885582.1:0-66381 GCF_032173495.1 Musca vetustissima
TCCACGCCTTATATTGGTCCTAGAAAAAATTATTTTAAAAATCCACGACATTGGTGGACCTAGAAAAAATTATTTTAAAATAATTTGGTGGACCTAGAAAAAATTATTTTAAAAATCCACGCCTTATATTGGTCCTAGAAAAAATTATTTTAAAAAATCTTATATTGGTCCTAGAAAAAATTATTTTAAAAATCCACGCCTTATATTGGTCCTAGAAAAAATTATTTTAAAAATCCACGCCTTATATTGGTCCTAGAAAAAATTATTTTAAAAATCCACGCCTTATATTGGTCCTAGAAAAAATTATTTTAAAAATCCACGCCTTATATTGGTCCTAGAAAAAATTATTTTAAAAATCCACGCCTTATATTGGTCCTAGAAAAAATTATTTTAAAAATCCACGCCTTATATTGGCCCTAGAAAAAATTATTTTAAAAATCCACGCCTTATATTGGTCCTAGAAAAAATTATTTTAAAAATCCACGCCTTATATTGGTCCTAGAAAAAATTATTTTAAAAATCCACGCCTTATAGAAAAAATTATTTTAAAAATCCACGCCTTATATTGGTCCTAGAAAAAATTATTTTAAAAATCCACGCCTTATATTGGTCCTAGAAAAAATTATTTTAAAAATCCACGCCTTATATTGGTCCTAGAAAAAATTATTTTAAAAATCCACGCCTTATATTGGTCCTAGAAAAAATTATTTTAAAAATCCACGCCTTATATTGGTCCTAGAAAAAATTATTTTAAAAATCCACGCCTTATATTGGTCCTAGAAAAAATTATTTTAAAAATCCACGCCTTATATTGGTCCTAGAAAAAATTATTTTAAAAATCCACGCCTTATATTGGTCCTAGAAAAAATTATTTTAAAAATCCACGCCTTATATTGGTCCTAGAAAAAATTATTTTAAAAATCTAGAAAAAATTATTTTAAAAATCCACGCCTTATATTGGTCCTAGAAAAAATTATTTTAAAAATCCCTTATATTGGTCCTAGAAAAAATTATTTTAAAAATCCACGCCTTATATTGGTCCTAGAAAAAATTATTTTAAAAATCCACGCCTTATATTGGTCCTAGAAAAAATTATTTTAAAAATCCACGCCTTATATTGGTCCTAGAAAAAATTATTTTAAAAATCCACGCCTTATATTGGTCCTAGAAAAAATTATTTTAAAAATCCACGCCTTATATTGGTCCTAGAAAAAATTATTTTAAAAATCCACGCCTTATATTGGTCCTAGAAAAAATTATTTTAAAAATCCACGCCTTATATTGGTCCTAGAAAAAATTATTTTAAAAATCCACGCCTTATATTGGTCCTAGAAAAAATTATTTTAAAAATCCACGCCTCATAATAACCCTTAAAAATCATCTTGTTTTTTTTTGGAGATCATATCTGTTTCCCCATTTATGTAAAATGTTGTTACATTAAAAGTTAAATTTTTCATTTCCCTAGACGAAATGAAATACAGAGCAAATTTATCTTCTCCGAACCGAGTGCTAGTAAACATTGTTGTTGTTGTTGCTGCTGTTCGGTTCATTACAAGTCTCAAGAGGAGAGGTCGGAATATAAGTTAACTTTAATTTTGATTAAGTTTTATGAGCATGTCTGTAGGCACACCGAGACACACACAAACACACAGGAAGGACACCAAGTGACACAGACAACAACAGCAACAACAACAAATATTCATTTTTATTAACAAGCATAATAAAGACCTGAAGGAGCAGCAGCATGAATGAAAGGACTACCACAAGGACTTATTATGGAAATGAATGAGCAGAGAAAATTGAACTGAACTCTCAACCTCCTTGCTTATCGAGGAGGAGACATTGGGACATGTCAACTGACTACCAACCACCATCAGAACATCACAAAAGTCATTCAGTCAGTCTTTGACCGATATAAAGACATCCGTCACAGGCAAAAGACCGAACTTGGTCGGGCCAAGTGGCAAATAGAAAAATTGAGAAGTCAAGAGCGAAAAAGGGAGACGAGACGAAGCAGAGCAACAGCTAGTTGAAGCTAAGTGACAAATTGACAGCAATTTGTTTTATTTTTACACTTTTCCTGTTAAGGAGCAGTAAATAAATTTGATTCAAAAAGAAGAAGACAACAAAAAATCTGGAAAAAAAGATTGAAAGCCCTCAGGGATGGCTAAGGTTAATAAAAAGACCTGCAGGATATATTGAGATATCACATTAAGGCAAGTAAGTTAAGGCGATAATCAGCAGGAGGGGCAGGGGCATAGAAAAAACAATCCACAACAATTCCCAATCTAAACTCAAATAATTGTTTTTAAAAATTCGATTTTTTTATTTCGAATTTTTTTTTATTCGAAAAATTTTTTTATTTTTGAAATCCAAAATTTTGTTTAATATTGATTCAATTTATTGCCTGTCAAATAATATTAATTTATATAATTATTTTTATTTAGATTCTCCACAATTGATATGCGATTTTTCGGCAAACTTTTCCGCTCCGTCCTATAGTAATCCGATTGCCTGCGATAGTTGTTGTTATTGCTATTTTGTAAAATATTTTGATTGTATTGTTGTTGGGCCTCTGTACGATGTAATTCCTGCCTGGCTTTATATTCCCGATAGGCAAAGGTTGGTATCTGTATGAAGAGGAAATAGAATACCTCCACAGCACTGATGAGGGAGCAGCCCATAAAAAGGCCAGCAATGCCACCAAAAGCCACTGGAAGAAATAAAACAAAGGAAAAGGATTTATAAAAAAATGTCAAGGTCCCTGAAAAAATTATTTAAAAAATCTACGCCTTGTCAAGGTCCCTGAAAAAAATATTTAAAAAATCTACGCCTTGTCAAGGTCCCTGAAAAAATTATTTAAAAAATCTACGCCTTGTCAAGGTCCCTGAAAAAATTATTTAAAAAATCTACGCCTTGTCAAGGTCCCTGAAAAAATTATTTAAAAAATCTACGCCTTGTCAAGGTCCCTGAAAAAAATTTTTTTTAAAAAATCTACGCCTTGTCAAGGTCCCTGAAAAAATTATTTAAAAAATCTACGCCTTGTCAAGGTCCCTGAAAAAATTATTTAAAAAATCTACGCCTTGTCAAGGTCCCAGTAAAATGAAATTGGATCCAAAAAATCTACGCCTTGTCAAGGTCCCTGAAAAAATTTTTTCATTTGGTCTGATATAAAAGCTTTATCTAAATCTGAACCGATTTCACGAAACTTAATACATATCATTCTACACCTAATTCATTACGCTGTTCAAAATTTCGTGCAAATCGAAAGATATTTAGGGACTGTGGTACACCATTTACCTTAAATCGGACGAAAATTTTTATGGGAGCTATATTAAAAAATCTACGCCTTGATTTTCAGAAAACTAAAAAAACATATTATTGTAACCTAGTTCATTACGCTGTGCCAAAGGTCCCTGAAAAAATTATTTAAAAAATCTTTGTCAATTTACATGAAAAAATTATTTAAAAAATCGCCTTGTCAACGAAAATATATATGGAGCTATATTAAAAAATCTGAACCGATTTTCCCGAAACTTGAAAAAATTATTTAAAAAATCACTCTAGGCTCAAAAAAGTACGCTATGCCTGAAAAAAATTTCGGGCAAATCCCTGAAAAAAGATAAAAAACATAGGGACTTTGGTGTACCATTTACATTAAAGGACCAAAATATATGTGGGGCTATAAAAAATTAAAAAATCTACGATTTGCACGAAACTTGGCAACATCACTCAAGACTCAATTCAGTACGTCATGCCAAATTTCGTGCAAATCTGAAAATAAATAGATACTTTAAATAGGAGGTCCCGAAAATATATACGGGAGCCTATATAAAAATCTAAAAAATCGATTTTCATGAAATTAGCAACATCACTCTAGGCTCAATACAGTACTTCATGCCAAATTTCTACGCCTTGCAAGGTCGAAAAATATAAAAAATTACGCCTTGTCAAGGACTGAAAAAATTGGTGCACCATTTACAATCAAATTATATATGGGAGCTATATCTTAAAAAATCACGATTTTCCCGAAACTTAACACACATCAAGGTCCTGAAAAAATTGGCTAAAAAATTCATTACGCTGTGCCGAAAAAAATTTCGTGCAAATCGAAAGATATATAGGGACTTTGGTGCACCATTTACATCAAATCGGACCAAAATATATATGGGAGCTATATATAAATCTGAACCGATTTTCATGAAACTTGGCAGACATCACTCTAGGCTCAATACAGTACTTCATGCCAAATTTCGTGCAAATCGAAAGATATTTAGGGACTGTGGTACACCATTTACCTTAAATCGGACGAAAATTTTTATGGGAGCTATATCTAAAACTGAAACGATTTTCAGAAAACTTAACACATATTATTGTAGACCTAGTTCAATACGCTGTGCCAAATTTCGTGCAAATCGAAAGATATTATGGGACTTTGGTGCACCATTTACATGAAATCGGACGAAAATATATATGGGAGCTATATCTAAATCTGAACCGATTTGCACGAAACTTGGCAGACATCACTCAAGACTCAATTCAGTACGTCATGCCAAATTTCGTGCAAATCGAAAGATATTTAGGGACTTTGGTGCACCATTTACCTTAAATCGGACGAAACTATATATGGGAGCTATATCTAAATCTGGACCGATTTGCACGAAACTTGGCAGACATCACTCAAGGCTCAATTCAGTACGCTATGCCAAATTTCGTGCAAATCGAAAGATATATAGATACTTTAAATCGGACGAAAATATATACGGGAGCTATATATATCTGAACCGATTTTCATGAAACTTGGCAGACATCACTCTAGGCTCAATTCAGTACTTCATGCCAAATTTCGTGCAAATCGAAAGATATTTAGGGACTTTGGTGCACCATTTACATCAAATATATATGGGAGCTATATCTAAATCTGAACCGATTTTCATGAAACTTGGCAGACATCACTCTAGGCTCAATTCAGTACTTCATGCCAAATTTCGTGCAAATCAGATATATAGGTACTTTGGTGCACCATTTACCTTAAATTGGACGAAAATATATACGGGAGCTATATATATATCTGAACCGATTTTCATGAAACTTGGCAGACATCACCCTAGGCTCAATTCAGTACTTCATGCCAAATTTCGTGCAAATCGAAAGATATTTAGGGACTTTGGTGCACCATTTACATCAAATCGGACCAAAATATATATGGGAGCTATATACAAATCTGAACCGATTTTCATGAAACTTAGCACACATCATTCTAGGCCGAATTCAGTACGATGTGCAAAATTTCGTGAAGATCGAAAGATACTAAGGGACTTTGGTGCATCATTTACCTTAAATCGGGCGAAAATATATATGGGAGCTATATATAAATCTGAACCGATTTTCATGAAACTTAGCACACGTCATTCTAGGCCCAATTCAGTACGCTGTGCCAAATGTCGTGCAAATCGAAAGATATTTATAGGGCTTTGGTGCACAATTTACATGAAATCGGACGAAAATATATATGGGATCTATATCTAAATCTGTACCGATTTTTCCTAATATGAATAGGCTTCGTCCTGGGGTCAAATAAATGAGCTGTGCCAAATTTCATCCAAATCGGATTATAAATGCAACCTGTACGGTGTTTACAATTTAACACCAACAGACGGACGGACATGCATAAATCGACTCAGATTGGTGATTCTATGCATATTCTCAGAAGGAACTATGGGCCCGAAAAAATTATCTTTAAAAATCCACCGTACTGAAAACCCTGCATTTTTTAAATTATCCGCTATAAAAAAGCCTGACTTGTTAGTTTTCCCTCCCCCTCAACACCCTCCTTCAACTTACCCATTAAATCAATCCAACTAAATACCAAATTTGTACAATAGACCATCATCGTTTCCGAACGGAAATGTATATCCAAATCCACATATGATTTATTGCCACGTACATCCGGTGGTAAAAATGTCGGTCGGACATAGGTCATGTACTGCAGTGAATAGCAATTATTGAAGCATTTACACTTCATGCCGGTGTGGGTGTGACGGACATATTCATCAGCGCCCTCTTGATGAGTATAACGGAAATAATCTGAAATCAAATGCAGGTGGTGAATGTGCGGAATGGAAACAATTAATGGTGGGGATGGGTTAATTTCTATGGGAAAAATAATAATTCGACATACCATTGTTACGTGCCAGGCACACTAGATCGGTAACACGGCAGGGTTTGTGTTGTCCTGTGGCAGAGAGTGGAGAGGAGATTATTTTTAGTGGAATTGTTTTTGAAGACCGATTATCATACCTGGTGGAAACAGTATATCCATGCTGCAGTTGCAATATTTCTCCAAATAGTCCTGATGACATTCCGCCTGACAATTTTCGATCATGTAGTCAAAGCCTTGCAATACCTTGAAGTTATGGTATTGGTGTTCGTCCTGTAAGGAAAATATATTTCAAAAATTTGGAGTGGATTTTTCCAGGATCTTATAGAAGGCATGGATTTGTCAAATAATTTTTGTCAGGCTCCTATATAAGGTGTAGATTTTTAAATAATTTCTTAGGGACTTACATTGAACACACACTGCCTTTGGGCTGATGTCAAGCTCCGGGTATTTTCATCAAAGAAATAAATTGTGGGATCTATGCCAATTGTGGTATCCGTATTCTCGGGTATGAAAAAGGGCTCACTATGCCAGACATTGGGCTCAGAGACCATGACCTACGAAGAAAACAGAAATTAACACAAAAAATCTCCTTACTCCCATTCATACTCACCATTATCCCCTTCTCCACGTCTGAGCTATAATGGCCCTCCCGATTAATAAGCACCTTCACTGTCAAAGCACTCTGCGGTCCAGCACTACCGGTACGCCATGGATATTTTGGATCGTCTTTCTTCCTTTGTCGACCCTCTTCCGTCTCGACGGTATTAAAACTCCAGCAGATACCATTTTTACTACGTCTCTGCAGGAATATTTCACAACAATTCATTGCACGATGACGCCAAACACAATCTGTCAACAACTCATCACAGTTCCATGTCATAAATTCATAGACCAGGGAAAAATTCACATTCGCCACTAAATTCAGTGGCTGATTTTCCAATGGGTCAAATAAATCGAAATGGCCGAATTCCAAGCGATCATAGCGGCCGATAACCAATTCGAAGACATTCAGGGTTTCATTGTCCGTTACACCCGGTAAGAAACGTTCCTTGGCCTCATCGATCCGCTGCCAATTCAAACGATTCACATTACAGATGGTGATGGTGGGAAATGGTATCTTGTAGACTGGGGCACCGGTATCATCGACAATCGATTGGAGATTGCCGGCATTGAAACGATCCGAAAGAAAAATGCAAACATAGGTTGTACCAAATATGGCCAAGCTAAGGGTTATTAGCCAGAATAATCTGTGGATTTTGAAAATATTTTTTTAGGCAACCATTTTTTTAGGCGTGGATTTTTTAAATAATTTTTTAAGGGACCTATATAAGGCATTGCCCTTTAAAATAACTTTTTGAAAGGATGGCATTGATTTTTTTTTTAATATTTTTTTAAAGGACCTATAAAAGGTATGGAGGTGGCGTAGGCGATGAAAGATACCAAGCAACGGCTCTGATTGGCTTTGATATGATGAAGTCCAGGCTTATATTGGTCCCTCTTTTATCTCAATTATAGACACTGACCTCCCCGCGGTGTCACCTGGGGTAGCTATTTGTAACCTGACCGCTACATTTCACACCACCTTATTATATACCCCTCGTTAATAAAATAATAGGATACCTACATTTAAGCAACTCACTATGCAATATAATAACTAGATAATAGACTTCAATGAACAATCATGAAACTATTTTCGAGATATAGGAAAGTAATTCTCATTAACTTTGTGTTGTCGTACAGATAAGTGTTCCAGTTTTCATTGGCAGAAATGGTCGAGAGCTGGAGTTAGACCAAGTACGAGAGAAAGCGACTTGTGGCAGCACCTTGTACCGAACATAGCCGAAGCCTTCGACCTGCTTCCGCGACTCGTTCGCTTAATGAGATTCGTTCGCTTAATGAGATTCGTTCGCTTCCTGCGATTCGTTCGCTTCGATATAACTCTTCTCGTTTCAGAAGGAGTTTGAACGAAGGGCCCCACCGATTACTACAACCCGAGCCGACTACTACAAGCCAAGTCGACTACACAATCCGAGACGGCTACGGCAACACGAGCCGAATACTGCAACCCGAGTCGACTACTACAACCCGAGCCGATTACTACAACCCGAGTCGACTACTACAAGCCGAGTCGACTACACAATCCGAGCCGACTACGTCAACCCGAGCCGACTACTACAACCCGAGTCGACTACTTCAACCCGAGCCGACTACTATAATCCGAACTAGGACAACCAACGAATTAATAACTCCATCGTATTGATGATCCTGCATGTTACTCTCTATCTAAACACAGAAGTATTGCAATAAAGAATTTGAATTTTACCACTCGTGGATTTTTTAACTTAAGGTTTGTGGTTCCTTGAGTTGACCCTGGCTGCGACTGAGCTTACTTCAGCCTTAGACAAAACCACTCGTTATATATTTATACCCTACACAACTATGTTGTCAGGGTATTATAGCTTTGTGCAGACCCAAAAGTTTGTAACGCCGCGAAATATTGGTCCTAGACCCACCTTTAAGCATACCGATCGTCATATCTCGACTAGCTGAGTCGATCTAGACATGTGTGGCCGTCCGTCCGTCCGTCTGTCCATTATAATTTGTAAACACGATACAGGCCACAGTTATGGACCAATCTTCACGAAATTTTGCATGTAGGATGGGTTCTGGCCAATGAAGACCCCTGTTGTTTTTGATAAAGATCGGTTAATATTTAGGGGATGAAATGGACCAAATACTAAATTTTTATCGGTTTTTCTGGTCGCTCCAGAGGCCGCAGTTATGGTCCGAACATCGTGAAATTTTTAGCGGGTCAAATGGACCCTGACTTTTGTGTGAAAAATTAAAATTTTTATATTCTGGGGCGTATATACTTGCTCCTGAAGGACATATACTCGAGATGTTGATAGTATGTCCAAGATGAGTTGTTGTCCTTCAAATTGTGGTCAAGGACGACGCTTATAAATTTCGGTGAAGTTGAGATTTCATTCAGGGCGTACAATGAACCGAAAACTTTAAAATTTTTAATTTTCTAGTCGCTCTAGAGGCAATTATTATATACAGAACATCACATATTTTACAAGGTGAAGGGGATCTTACCAAATACTTAGAGCGGTTGTTTAGATGATGATCGGTCAATTTTCCGAGTGTCAAATCAACCAAAACCTAAAGTGACCAATTTTTTATTGTATGGCGTAAAAATGGAGAATAAAAGACCTCGTCTACAGATTCACTCCAGTGGATAAGCGAATTGCTATAAACCGCTTAAAAGCGAAGTTCTTCTACATCAGTCTTATTTGCACCCATGCTCCGACCGAAGACAAAGTTGAGCAGACCAAAGACATATTTTACGAGCGCCTAGAAACAGCATGACATCAAAATTCTGCTAGGATATTTTAATGCAAAAATCGGAAGGGAAAATATCTTTGGCCCCGCCGTCGGAAAATTCAGCCTCCACGAAGAAACATCCGACAACGGCATGAGGTTGATTAACTTCGCAGCAGCAAAAAACATGGTAGTTAGCAGCACCAGATTCAAGCATGTCGGATTCAAGCATCACGGAGGAGCGAATATCGATTCGGACCACTACCATATAGCCACGGTTCACGCTCATCTTAAAATTGCAGCAAATGTGCGATCTAATACAACACAGAAACTCGACGTCGAAAAGTTGCAAACACAACATGTAGCCGAAGCCTACTCCGCTCAACTTACCCACCTGCTTGACGAAAACACTTCTTGTCCCGATAATAATATAGAAGCTCAATGGCAAAGAATTGCCCACTCCCTAAAAACTGCAGCAAAAGCAGCACTTGGGTACCAAAGACCACGATCAAGAAATGCGTGGTACGATAATGAGTGTCGTAATGCTACTGATATGAAAAACGCAGCATATAGGGCAACCCTTCGAACAGTAATGCGATGGAGAACTATCGGGAGGAAAGGACGGAGGAGAAACGTATTTTCAGAAAAAAGAAGAAAGAACAGGAAAAACGTGAGCGTGAGCAAATCGAGATGTACAGGAGTCAGAATGATATCCGGAAATTTTACCATCGAGTAAAACACCAAACCGAGATGAAGAAGGACACCTGGTGACAGATACAGACAGCGTGTTGAGGATATGGAAGGAGCTTCTGGTATCAAATAGTAGCGGCGAAGAGGATACCCCAGAACCAATAAGAGATGATGGTATATACACTCTATACATACCACCTAGCCAAGATGAGGTCATAAAAGCAATTAATCGGCACAAGAACAATAAAGCAGCAGTAGCCGCTGGTTTACCAGCCGAACTATTTAAGACTGTTGGTCAGAAGCTGGTAAGGAGCAGCTGATTAGTACAATTTGGCTAGAGGAATGCATGCCCAATGATTGGAACCTCAGAATCCTGTGTCCCGTGCACAAGAAAAGGAGACAAGACGATATGTGCCAACTATAGAGGAATAAATCTCCTTCCCATCACATATAAAGTGCTACCCAATGTGCTGTGTGAACGATTGAAACCAATGGTCAACGACATTATTGGACCACACCAATGTGGCTTCAGACCTGGAAAATCCACCAGATTTTCACTCCGAGCCAAATCTAGGAAAAAAAAATCACTAAAACACATCGACACATACCACCTATTCGTCGACTATAAAACCGCTTTCGACAGCCCTATCCGTTCAGAGGTGTTTAAAGCCATGTCTGCGTTCGGCATTCCTGCAAAATTAATACGGCAATGCAGCATAACTTTATGTGGCAAAAGGTCAGCAGTTAAAGTCGGAAAGGACCTCTCGGAGCCCTTTAATATCGAACAAGGATTCAGACAATGTGACAGTTTGTCGTGTGACCTTTTTAACATCCTGCTGGAAAAGGTCATACGCGACGCAGAGGTGAACAGAAATTACACTCTGTACACCAAACAACACCTGTTACTCGCCTATGCCGATGACATCGATATAATGGGCCGAACATTGCGAGCGATAACAGTCACCTTTGAACAAATTGAGAAGGGGTCTGCCAAAGTGGGTCTGGCAGTAAACGGCGAGAAGACCAAGCTGATGGTATCAACGCGCAAGACGTCCAGTAGACTTGGAACAACTGTGGAACTTAATAACTACAGCTTCGAGGTAGTCAAATATTTTATATACCTTGGTACCGCAAAAATTGAAACGAATGACAGCAGTTTTGAAATTCGGAGAAGGATTGTGATGGCCAATAGAAGCTACTATGGTCTAAGTAAGCAGTTTAGAAACTAGGTCACCTCCCGTCAGACCAAACTCACACTTTACAAGACGCTGATACTACCCGTGCTGTTATACGGATCTGAAGCATAGATACTTGGGCAAGCAGATGAGACAGATCTTAGGGTGTGCGAAAGAAAAATTCTCCGAAAGATCTACGGGCCGATCTGACCAGCGACGGTGAATATCGGCGAGCTTTACAATTTATACGCGAACATCGACATAGTCAGTCGTATTGAGCTTCAGCGACTACGATGGCTAGGCCATGTTGAGCAAATGAATGAGAATGCCCCAGCTCAAAAGGCATATAAAAACGAGCCTGCTGATGATTCCCGTAGAATGGGAAGGCCACGAATTTGATGGAAATACTAAGTAGAAGACAACATCTTGGAACGTGGTGTTTCAAATAGGAGGAGATGCGCAAAAGGCCGACGACCTTGGATATATATTCTTTAAGCTAGGCTTATGGAACAACCATTTTGTAACAAGCCAGCAAAGTAAGAAAGTAATGTAAGGCGTGGATTTTTAAGGGGACCCCCCCCATTCTCGGGGTCAAAATTTTTGTTGATATAATTCGAATCTACCCTGATTAAAGAATGTCTCTACAAAATTTCAAGTAAAAATATCAATAACTCTTGAAGATATAGCCGATTTATTGTGTCAGCATCAAGTGACGGCTGAAGGGCTTCTCAAACTTTAAACGCGTTTTTCTCTAAACATTTTTTTGCGAATGGCGGGCACGATAACTCAAAAACTAATAGTCCAATCGGTTCCAAATTTTGCAACGTTTCTCTGGGAGTGTAAAGCTCTCGTATGAACTAGGATAAAGCCAATCGGTGAAGATCTTCCTTATTTTTTAACTTGGTTTTTGGTAAAAAATCGGCGATTTTCCCAAAATATTTTTTCAAAGGTCCACCATTTTGTTAATTTTAGAGCGAAGTCAATAATCCTAGTTCAACGAGAGCCAGACATGTACTCTTTTAACACCGTTGGAAATATGGAGGAGTTATCATGCCCGCCATCAAAAATAAGGACTTTTCTTTAATTACAAAAAACAACAACAAAACAATAACAAAAATATATATTTTTCTTCTCTTTTAAATCTTCAAATATATATGTGCAAAGTTACAACCTTAACAAGCATTGGTATTAATTTACCAGCCCATTGAAATTCTTGAAAAATTAAAATCGAGAATGGGTGGGGATTTTTAAAACAAATTTTTAAGGGACCCATCTTAATGTAGTTTCTAAATATAAATTGGCTTTTGTGGATACTTCCTTAATTAGTGTTGATATTTGCAATGAGTGTCCGGCATAAATTTACACGCGACAATTTTGCAAAGCCACGTGCAACGTTGCGTGATTAAATCGTATATTTTTCACAAATAAAAATTTATAATATGAAAAAATGTGTCATATGTTTGAGGAGGTTATACAAAAAATATTTTAAAAATAACTTTTAAACCAGTGAGCGGAGCAGTATAGTCGGACGGGGCCGACCATACGATACCCTATACAACTACCACGGAACTCAAATTTTTTGCGGATGTTTATTCCGAGCCTGGGCAATATTTCGTGATATTTTCCCCCTCGTGCCCGATTAGAGGTAAACAGCACCTCACAGTGACATATTTTCCGAATACTTCGAGTATTAAGTACAGCTATTGTCCAGATTCCTTCGGCTTTCATTTGAGGTCTATAGATCGACTCGAAAATAACACAAAAAATTAAGTTTTCGGTCCACTTCATTCCAAAATTATTATCTGATCATCACCGAAAATTATAGGCGTTGTCCTTGACCATAACTGGAACCTCATGGAACATTTCAAAGCGATCAGCGCTATATTTCCGCCCTCCAGTATGGTAATGGGTAACTAAATAATATACGTATACGGAGATACCTGTAAATATTTGGGCGTAACTCCCACATCCGAGCACATACAACAATATAATTGGTATTAATTTAAAGGTCAACCACTCCTCTTGGTTATAAAATCAACTTCACGGGTCTATGTCCATCAGGGACAAATATATACGCTATAGAATAAAAATTTTGTAATTTTTCACACAAAAGTCAGGGTCCATTTGACCCGCTAAATATTGACCGATCTTTATGAAAACAGGCATGCTTATTCTTTGGCCCGATCCACTACTCCATGCAAAATTTCAAGATGTTCGAGCCAATATTGCGGCCTCTGGAGCCACCAGAAAAACCGACAAAAATTTAGTATTTGGTCCATTTCATCCCCTAAATATTAACAGATCTTTCCCAAAAACAATAGGGGTCTTCATTGGCCAGAACCCATCCTACATGCAAAATTTCGTGAAGATTGGTCCATAACTGTGGCCTGTATCGTGTTTACAAATTATAATGGACAGACGGACGGACGGACGGACACACATGTCTAGATCGACTCAGCTAGTCGAGATATGACGATCGGTATACTTAAAGGTGGGTCTAGGACCAATATTTCGCGGCGTTACAAACATTTGGGGCTGCACAAAGCTATAATACCCTGACAACATAGTTGTTAGGGTATAAAAATCCACGCCTGTGCTGGAGCCTCAAAAATAACTTTTAAAAAATCCACGCCTGTGATGGAACCTCAAAAATAACTTTTAAAAAATCCACGCCTGTGATGGAGCCTCAAAAATAACTTTTAAAAAATCCACGCCTGTGATGGAGCCTCAAAAATAACTTTTAACAAATCCACGCCTGTGATGGAGCCTCAAAAATAACTTTTAACAAATCCACGCCTGTGATGGAGCCTCAAAAATGAGTTTTAAAAAATCCACGCCTGTGATGGAGCCTCAAAAATAAGTTTTGAAAAATCCACGCCTGTGATGGAGCCTCAAAAATAACTTTTAAAAAATCCACGCCTGTGATGGAGCCTCAAAAATAACTTTTAAAAAATCCACGCCTGTGACGGAGCCTCAAAAATAACTTTTAAAAAATCCACGCCTGTGATGGAGCCTCAAAAATAACATTTAAAAAATCCACGCCTGCGATGGAGCCTCAAAAATAACTTTTAAAAAATTCACACCTGTGATGGAGCCTCAAAAATATTTTTTTTTTAATCTACGCATTGTGTTAGGCTCTCAAAACTAATTTTTAAAAAATCCACGCCTTGTGTTAGGCACTCAAAAATAATTTTTAAAAAATCCACGTCTGTGATGGAGCCTCAAAAATAACTTTTAAAAAATCCACGCCTTGTGTTAGGCCCTCAAAAATAATTTTTAAAAAATCCACGCCTTGTCTTAGGCCCTCAAAAATAATTTTTAAAAAATCCACGCCTTGTCTTAGGCCCTCAAAACTAATTTTTAAAAAATTCACGCCTTGTCTTAGGCACTCAAAAATAATTTTTAAAAAAATCCACGACTTGTGTTAGGACCTCAAAACTAATTTTTAAAAAATCCACGCCTTGTGTTAGGCCCTCAAAAATATTTTTTTTTTTTAAATCCACGCCTTGAGGTAGACACTCCTTTGCTGTTCGAACTCACCTTTCATATTTATTAGCATTTCGATTGAATAGCCTACCCATGCCATGCACAGTGGTTTTTTCACTAAACGCTGCCAACAGCTCCAAGAGGTCATCCTTTAATTTCAACAGATATTCCTTACGACTGGCATAGGTACGATTTTGTGAGTCGCGACGAGAATATTTTTGATTTAAACGGCGTATGGCTTCGGGTTGGGCTGGCTTGAAATCCGGAAAGGCCATAATGCCCATCAGAAACAAAAACTTGTTAAACGTTTTCTATAAAACCACTTCCGTTTGATAGCCACCAAAGGCTGGATATTCGTGTCCTTGTTGGCCAATGGCCAAATTACGACTAATCAGTCACAGGGCCAGTCAATTAACATTCAAGTGTGAAGAATTGAAGTTTATGGTCGCAACATAGACAACAATGAATGGTTTGATGACCATTGACATTTCTATTGTAGATTGTTGTTCTCTCTCTCTATGCAAATAAATTAACAGACACTTTGATGTTTGGGTAGAGGTGGGGGACACTGGGGAACACAAATATTTGAGCCTCATAGAAGACCTCTGATTTTTTTTTAAATCCCCGCCTCATAGAAGACCTCTGAAATTTTTTTTTCAAAAAATCCACGCCTCATAGAAGACCTCTGAAAAAATTATTTAAAAAAATCCACGCCTCATAGAAGACCTCTGAAAAAATTATTTAAAAAAATCCACGCCTCATAGAAGCCTCTACAAAAATATTATTTAAAAAAATCCACGCCTCATAGAAGACCTCTGAAAAAATTATTTAAAAAATCCACGCCTCATAGAAGACCTCTGAAAAATTATTTAAAAAAATCCACGCCTCATAGAAGACCTCTGAAAAAATTGTTTAAAAAAATCCACGCCTCATAGAAGGCCTCTGAAAAATTTGTTTAAAAAATCCACGCCTCATAGAAGACCTCTGAAAAAATTGTTTAAAAAATCCACGCCTCATAGAAGACCTCTGAAAAATTTGTTCAAAAAATTCACGCATCATAGAAGACCTCTGAAAAATTATTTAAAAAATCGACGCCTCATAGAAGGCCTCTGAAAAATTTGTTTAAAAAATCCACGCCACATAGAAGACCTCTGAAAAATTTGTTCAAAAAATTCACGCCTCATAGAAGACCTCTGAAAAAATTATTTAAAAAATCCACGCCTCATAGAAGACCTCTGAAAAAATTATTTAAAAAATCCACGCCTCATAGAAGACCTCTGAAAAAATTATTTAAAAAATCCACGCCACATAGAAGACCTCTGAAAAAATTGTTTAAAAAATCCACGCCTCATAGAAGACCTCTGAAAAAAATTGTTTATAAAATCCACGCCTCATAGAAGACCTCTGAAAAAATTGTTTAAAAAATCCACGCCTCATAGAAGACCTCTGAAAAATTTGTTCAAAAAATCCACGCCTCATAGAAGACCTCTGAAAAAATTATTTAAAAAATCCACGCCTCATAGAAGACCTCTGAAAAAATTATTTAAAAATCCACGCCTCATAGAAGACCTCTGAAAAAATTATTTAAAAAATCCACGCCACATAGAAGACCTCTGAAAAAATTGTTTAAAAAATCCACGCCTCATAGAAGACCTCTGAAAAAATTGTTTAAAAAATCCACGCCTCATAGAAGACCTCTGAAAAATTTGTTTATAAAATCCACGCCTCATAGAAGACCTCTGAAAAAAATTATTTAAAAAATCCACGCCTCATAGAAGACCTCTGAAAAATTTGTTCAAAAAATCCACGCCTCATAGAAGACCTCTGAAAAAATTATTTAAAAAAATCCACGCCTCATAGAAGGCCTCTGAAAAATTTGTTTAAAAAATCCACGCCTCATAGAAGACCTCTGAAAAAATTGTTTAAAAAATCCACGCCTCATAGAAGACCTCTGAAAAATTTGTTCAAAAAATTCACGACTCATAGAAGACCTCTGAAAATTTGTTCAAAAAATTCACGCCTCATAGAAGACCTCTGAAAAAATTGTTTAAAAAATCCACGCCTCATAGAAGGCCTCTTAAAAATTTGTTTAAAAAATCCACGCCACATAGAAGACCTCTGAAAAATTTGTTTAAAAAATCCACGCCACATAGAAGACCTCTGAAAAAATTGTTTAAAAAATCCACGCCTCATAGAAGACCTCTGAAAAATTTGTTCAAATAATTCACGCCTCATAGAAGACCTCTGAAAAATTTGTTCAAATAATTCACGCCTCATAGAAGACCTCTGAAAAATTTATTTAAAAAATCCACGCCTCATAGAAGACCTCTGAAAAAATTGTTTAAAAAATCCACGCCTCAAAGAAGACCTCTGAAAAAATTGTTTCAAAAATCCGCCTAGGTCTTTGAAAAAATTATTTAAAAAATCCACGCCTTATATAGGTCTCAGAAAAAAATTATTTAAAAAATCCAAATATCCAGCCTACTCCCCCCTCCACCTTTTATATTATTTTTTTTCATATCCATATCCTACAAAGAAGTGTGTCAATCCCTTTGGGTATTTGTCCCTCATTGAACAAAATGCCTTGACATTATATTAAATGTTATTTACACTTGGTTCCGTCGTGGCAAGGACATGTTTACTGGTGTTAATTGCATTGCATGTTAAACTAATTTCCCACGGTTGTTTTGTTGTTGTTGTTACAGTGATTTGTTCAGCGTGCAAGTGTGTAGACATATTGGTATGACTGTCAATTAGCAGTAGGCATTTCGACAAATGCAATGCTTGAAAATATTATGACGTATGAAAGTGATTGTAAAATGTCTCGATAGAAACATATACCCTTAAAAATAAATTTAAAAAAATCCACGCCTTGTATTGGACCCTTAAAAATTAATTTAAAAAAATCCACGCCTTGTATTGGACCCTTAAAAATTAATTTAAAAAAATCCACGCCTTGTATTGGACCCTTAAAAATTAATTTAAAAAAATCCACGCCTTGTATTGGACCCTTAAAAATTAATTTATAAAAAATCCACGCCTTGTTTAAGGTCCTTATAAAAAATCCACGCCTTGTTTAAGGTCCTTATAAAAAATCCACGCCTTGTTTAAGGTCCTTATAAAAAATCCACGCCTTGTTTAAGGTCCTTATAAAAAATCCACGCCTTGTTTGGACCCTTAAAAATTAATTTATGAAAAATCCACGCCTTGTGTTAGACCCTTAAAAATTAATTTTAAAAAATCCACGCCTTGGGTTAGACCCTTAAAAATTACTTTTAAAAAATCCAGGCCTTGTGTTAGACCCTTAAAAATTAATTTTAAAAAATCCACGCCTTGTGTTAGACCCTTAAAAATTAATTTTAAAAAATCCACGCCTTGTGTTAGACCCTTAAAAATTAATTTTAAAAAATCCACGCCTTGTATTGATGGCCAGAAAATATTGTTTAAAAAAATCTACGCCTTGTATTGATGGCCAACAAATATTCTTTAAAAAAAATCCACGCCTTGTATTGGACCCTTAAAAATTAATTTATAAAAAATCCACGCCTTGTATTGGACCCTTAAAAATTAATTTATAAAAAATCCACGCCTTGTATTGGACCCTTAAAAATTAATTTTAAAAAATCCACGCCTTGTATTGGACCCTTAAAAATTAATTTTAAAAAATCCACGCCTTGTATTGGACCCTTAAAAATTAATTTTAAAAAATCCACGCCTTGTATTGGACCCTTAAAAATTAATTTTAAAAAATCCACGCCTTGTATTGGACCCTTAAAAATTAATTTTAAAAAATCCACGCCTTGTATTGGACCCTTAAAAATTAATTTTAAAAAAATCCACGCCTTGTATTGGACCCTTAAAAATTAATTTTAAAAAATCCACGCCTTGTATTGGACCCTTGAAAATTAATTTTAAAAAATCCACGCCTTGTATTGGACCTTAAAAATTAATTTTAAAAAATCCACGCCTTGTATTGGACCCTTAAAAATTAATTTTAAAAAATCCACGCCTTGTATTGGACCCTTAAAAATTAATTTTAAAAAATCCACGCCTTGTATTGGACCCTTAAAAATTAATTTTAAAAAATCCACGCCTTGTATTGGACCCTTAAAAATTAATTTTAAAAAACCCCGCCTTGTATTGGACCCTTAAAAATTAATTTTAAAAAATCCACGCCTTGTATTGGACCCTTAAAAATTAATTTTAATTAATTTTAAGGGTCCAATACAAGGCGTGGATTTTTTAAAATTAATTTTTATTACTCCAAAAATTAATGTTGTTGTTTGGAACCTGACAAAAAATAATTACTGGGCTGCTGTTAATTATTTGACTGTTAACACCAACAAAGTTGTCAGATGCCAATCAAAAAAAATTGCAAAAGTGCACTTGTCACGAATATCTGACCTGCCAATCTGAACAGTCTCTTGGTAAACAACACGGATGAAAGTAAACAGTAAATCCTCAACCATGTATCGTCGAGAAAAATATCCAAATCTACGGAAGCAGGAGAAAAATGAAAAATTTGGCCTGGCCAAATTTCTGAATGGCATCTGGACGGATGTCCTGCGTATCACTACCGTACATGGTGTGAAAATTATTTTTTCCACAACAGCGAAAATTCTTGAGAGGTAAGGGAATTTTTGGTGATTTTTTTTTCAAAATTTTTTTCGAAAGGTATATTGGGGTTTCCTTCCAGAATCCTCCAGATTATCGGTCTAATAGTGTCGCTGGCCTTCTTTGGCATAATTATGTGGAACATTTTATATATTTGCCGTCATAAGCCATTTGAGACTTTCATTGCGGAGCTGCATTATCCGGTCTATAAAATTTCCTTTCCCGAGGTGACAATTTGCAATTTGAATCGCCTGAATTGGCAGAGGTACGAAGAGGCCAAGGTGAAATTTATGCATCCCAAACATCAGACGCCCGAATATGAAGAGGTTTTCCAAGAGACCCTAAATGCCTATGACACACTTCGATTTACTCGATTCGATATGTTTCGAAATCTCTATGAGTTCTTTCCGCAAAAACTCCTCTACGATCTGAATTATATAAATTTTACCCAGGTGGTGGAATTTATGGCATGGAAATGTGATGAAATGTTTTCCAACTGTGCATGGCAGAATGTCAGCTATGATTGTTGCGAAATGTTTACTCCGAGGCGATCCCAGAAGGGTATGTGTATGGCCTTTAATTCGGTAGAATCGGAGGAGGGTGCTCGAAGAGATCGAGAGGACCCCTATTACCCAAGGCGCTCAAGAGGCACTGGACCCAAAACAGGACTACGAGTTGTGGTGCACATACATGAAGGTTGGCAGTCGCCCACCAGTTCGCAGCTAAAGAAGGGGATATTGGTAAAAAATTAGATAGGTTTTTTTAAAATTTTTTTTTCGAGTTCCTACCTCTTTACAGGTAATGATTGTGGAGCCTCATGTCTGGGGTTATGTGCATACTGAAATTCCCACTAATACAAAGGCGTATATAACCGTTAAGACACATCTACACAGACACCATAAAAACACCAGGATTTTTCCTCCTAGTGTGAGGGAATGTGTGTTTCAGGTAAGGGTCTAAGGGATTTAAAAAAAAAAATCAGGGTCCTATTTATGGCGTGGTTTTTCAAATTATTTTTTTTGAGACCTATCTAAGGCGTGGATTTTTCAATGTATATTTTTTGGGGTCCTATATTAGGCGTGGATTTTTCAAAGTATATTTTTCTGGGTCCTATATAAGGCGTGGATTTTTAAATGATTTTTTCTGGACCCTATATAATCAAGGATTTTTTAAATGATTTTTTTCTAAGTCCTATCAAAGGCGTGGATTTTTTAAATGATTTTTTCTGGGTCCTATATAAGGCGTGGATTTTTTAAATGATTTTTTCTGGGTCCTATATAAGGCGTGGATTTTTTATATAAATTTTTCTGGGTCCTATATAAGGCATGAATTTTTTATATAAATTTTTCTGGGTCCTATATAAGGCGTGGATTTTTTATATAAATTTTTCTGGGTCCTATATAAGGCGTGGATTTTTTATATAAATTTTTCTAGGTCTTATATAAGGCGTGGATTTTTTATATAAATTTTTCTGGATCCTATATAAGGCGTGGATTTTTTAAAAATTATGTTTATGATCCTATATAAGGCGTGGATTTTTGATATCAATTTTTCTGGGTCCTATATAAGGCGTGGATTTTTTATATCAATTTTGCTGGGTCCTATATAAGGCGTGGATTTTTTATATTAATTTTTCTGGGTCCTATATAAGGCGTGGATTTTTTAAATGATTTTTTCTGGGTCCTATATAAGGCGTGGATTTTTTAAATGATTTTTTCTGGGTCCTATATAAGGCGTGGATTTTTTTAATGATTTTTCTGGGTCCGTGGATTTTTTTATATAAATTTTTCTGAATCCTATATAAGGCGTGGATTTTTTTATATAAATTTTTCTGGGTCCTATATAAGGCGTGGATTTTTTTATATAAATTTTTCTGGGTCCTATATAAGGCGTGGATTTTCTATATATAAATTTTCTGGGTCCTATATAAGGCGTGGATTTTTTATATAAATTTTTCTGGGTCCTATATAAGGCGTGGATTTTTTATATAAATTTTTCTGGGTCTTATATAAGGCGTGGATTTTTTATATAAATTTTTCTGGGTCTTATATAAGGCGTGGATTTTTTATATAAATTTTTCTGGATCCTATATAAGGCGTGGATTTTTGATATCAATTTTTCTGGGTCCTATATAATGTTTAGATTGTTCTGGGTCCTATATAAGGCGTGGATTTTTTATATAAATTTTTCTGGGTCTTATATAAGGCGTGGATTTTTTATATAAATTTTTCTGGGTCTTATATAAGGCGTGGATTTTTTATATAATTTTTTCTAAGGACCTACACAAGGCGTGGATTTTTTAAATAATTTTTTCTAAGGAGCTACACAAGGCGTGGATTTTTTAAATCATTTTTTCAGGGGTCTATATAAGGCGTGGATTTTTTAAATCATTTTTTCAGGGGTCTATATAAGGCGTGGATTTTTTAAATCATTTTTTCAGGGGTCTATATAAGGCGTGGATTTTTTAAATCATTTTTTCAGGGGTCTATATAAGGCGTGGATTTTTTAAATCATTTTTTCAGGGGTCTATATAAGGCGTGGATTTTTTAAATCATTTTTTCAGGGGTCTATATAAGGCGTGGATTTTTTAAATCATTTTTTCAGGGGTCTATATAAGGCGTGGATTTTTTAAATCATTTTTTCAGGGGTCTATATAAGGCGTGGATTTTTTAAATCATTTGTTCAGGGGTCTATATAAGGCGTGGATTTTTTAAATCATTTTTTCAGGGGTCTATATAAGGCGTGGATTTTTTAAATCATTTTTTCAGGGGTCTATATAAGGCGTGGATTTTTTAAATCATTTTTTCAGGGGTCTATATAAGGCGTGGATTTTTTAAATCATTTTTTCAGGGGTCTATATAAGGCGTGGATTTTTTAAATGATTTTTTTCTGGGTCCTATATAAGGCGTGGATTTAAAAAACAAAAAAAAAATTCTTTCTTCCAGGACGAACTTGGCACCATGTTCTTCAAATCCCTACAAAATCACAAATATATGTGGGAAAATTGTATTGCCGAATGCCAGCAAGAGCATATGGAGCTCTATTGCAATTGTTCGGTGGATTTATTTTATCCACCAGGACGATTTAGGCCTTGCCGATTATCCGATTTGCCATGCTTATATCGGCATGATGGTAAGCTAATGCATATGACCCGCCATGTACACAAGCGATTAAACTATAGTCTCTCCTCCGAACAGAATTTCTTCGATCCTTTGAAAACAACGATGAAGCCCCCTATGTCCAGAAAACCGGTAAAGGTATGAATTGTCCTTGCCATCTCAATTGCATGTCTATGGAATATTTTCCCGACTACTTTATACACCACATACCGAATGAGAATGTCGATTCGAATAATACCGACATTGAAATGTATGTTTATTATCGGCAACACACAATGATGATCTATGAGACGTCTGCTGTCTATCCTTTTGTGGACTTATTAGGTGAGGGAAGTGGCGGCAGGGTGTAATATGATCTGAAATAATTTTCTTTTCTAATTACAGCTTCTGTGGGAGGTCTGGCCGGTCTATTTTTTGGTTGCTCTCTCATTGGCATCACAGAAATTGTGTACTTTTTCTTTTTCGATGTACCCAAACAGGGAGTGCGAAGTCTTAGTTCAGCAAATCGCTCCAATTTGAAAAGGCAAAGCATAAAAGCTAAGCGGATTCTGGTGAAACAATATTCCCGTTCCGAATTAATATGAAGAGATTATATATACATTTTAATGCAAATATTCAAAAAAAAAAAAAAAAAAATCCACGCCTGATATAGGTCAGGGCAAACGGCCATGGTGTAAATCTAACAAAGTCGGAAGTGGTAATGTTCACTAGGAAGCGTAAACTTGGCGTTTGTGCTCCACCAACACTGGATGGAGTGCCACTTCATCTATCTCCCGAACCAAAGTACCTCGGCACAATTCTGGACTGTCAACTACGATGGAATAGGAACGCTGAGGAACGGGCGAAGAGAGGAATGATTGCACTCTATGCATGCAAGAACTCCATTGGGAAAAGCTGGGGGGCTAAATCCATCGACTATACACTGGTTGTATAACACCGTGGTAAGGTCCATCCTATCCTATGGTTCTCTTGTGTGGTGGAACTTTCTGCGCCACATGTCGACATCCAGCAAATTAGATAAGGTACAAAGAACCGCCTCGATTTTAGTTACAGGAGCCAGGAAGAGTACGCCACAAGCAGCTCTGAACGCAATGCTGGATTTTAAGCCTCTTGGCCTCAGCATTAAGGGTCAGGGCGCGCGCAGCGCCCTAAGGCTGCATGAACAAAACCTTTGGCCGAATTGTACCTTCGGGCATGGTAGTATTTTGAACGAGCCAGGTATGACATTAGACCAACGCGTTAAACTAAGTGACTATATATAACCAATCCTGAGATTTGACGATGTAGATGTCGTTATTCCTAGTAGATACGACTGGAACTGAAATAACCCTCCTCTGGACGGTCTGGCCTTCTATACAAGATGAAAGAAGGTACAGGGGGCGGGTGTCTACTGTGAAAGGCTAGTCCTTGAGTTAACCTACAAACTGGATTGCAACTGTAGTGTTTTCCAAGCTGAAATCTTCGCGATTTGGAAGGGGCAGCGGAATTGATAAAAAGTTTGAATGCAGAGGTCGTTGAACCGGTGACAATCTTCGTGAATAGTCAATATCAAATCTGAGGCCGTCCTCAAGTGTAGGGCAGCTTTGGAAGAACTTACTTACAGCTATCGGTTGTGTTGGGTACCAGGACATTGTGACATCTTGGGTAATGAAAAAGCGAACGAACTAGCTAGACGAGGATCTCAATCCACAGCTCTAGCAACTGTTGACTCAATCAAACCACCCATATGTCTTTTTACCGGAACTTTGAGGCCTACTTCGACGAAAGAGCCTATGAACTTTGGCACAACGAACCTAGGTGCAACGTGTCAATATCCATTTTGCCGACTCTGTCTACCAAAAGAACACACTCACTGTTGAACCTGAGCAAATCTGAATTAAGAGTAATTATAGAAATAATTACTGGTCACTGCAGTATCAGGGCGTTTACTAGTAAATGGGATCTTGATGCAATTTATTACTGTAGACTCTGCCTTGACGAGGAGGAGGCGCAGACAATTGAGCATATCCTGTGTCACTGTCCAGTCCTGGCTTACAGGCGGCACAGACTAGTGGGTGTCCATTTTCTACCGAGTCTTAGCTTCTTCTCAACAACCGAACCTGCTCTAATCTACAGCATAATTAGAAACCTAAAGTGGTTAGGAAAATACAACCTTGACACGTAACACATCTTCTGTCTGATTCATATAGCCATCGACCTTACTCCAATTTTACCTTTTTTTATAATTTTCTGTACGTTTGTCATCTCTCCAAACCTAACCTAACCTTCATTATACCTGTTACAAAAATATGCACAAAGACATAATAACCTGTACCACAGTGTGGTGATGGGTATAAATACACGCCTTATATTACTTACTTAGCTGGCTTGTTTACAGAACGGTTGTTCCATAAGCCGGGCTTGAAAAAGATTTCCAAGCGCGTCGGTCTTGTGCGCAAGTCCACCAATTTGGAAGACCACGTTCCAAGATGTTATTTTCTACTTGGTCTTTTCATCTGATTCGTGGCCATCCCCTTCTACGGGAACCATCAGTAGGCTCGCTTTTATATGCCTTTTGAGCTGGGGCATTCCTATTCATTCGCACAATATGGCCTAGCCATCGTAGTTGCTACAACTCAATACGACTGACTATGTCGATGTCCGCGTATAAATTGAAAAGCTCGCCGATATTCGCCGTCGACGCAGATCGGCCCGGAGATCTTTCGGAGAAGTTTTCTCTCAAACACCTCAAGAGCTGCCTCATCTGCATGCGCAAGTACCCATGCTTCTGATCCATATAATAGCATGGGTAGTATCAGCGTCTTTTAAAGTGTGAGTTTGGTCTGACGGGAGGTGGCCTTGTTTCTAAACTGCTTACTTAGACCATAGTAGCATCGTTTGGCCATCACAATCCTTTTCCGAATTTCAAAACTGATGCCAATAGTTTTATTTATGGCGGTACCAAGGTATATAAAATCTTTGACTACCTTGAAGCTGTAGTTCTCAAGTTTTACAGTTGGTCCGAGTCTACTGTACGTCTTGCGCCATCAGCTTGGTCTTCTCGCCGTTTACTGCCAGACCAACTTTGGCAGACTCCTTTTCAATTTGTTCAAAGGTGGCTGTTACCGCTCGCAGTGTTATATCGATGTCATCGGCGTAGGCGAGTAACATGGGTGGTTTGGTGTACAGAGTGCCATTTCGGTTCACCTTTGCGTCTCGTATGACCTTTTCCAGCAGGATGTTAAAAAGATCACACTACAAACTGTCACCTTGTCTGAATCCTCGTTCGGTATTGAAGGGCTCCGATAGGTCCTTTCCTACTTTAACTGCTGACCTTGTGCCACTTAAAGCTATCCTGCATAGCCGTATTAATTTTGCAGGAATACCGAACGCAGACATGGCTTTAAACACCTCTGAACGGATAGGGCTGTCGAATGCGGCTTTATAGTCGACAAATAGGTGGTATGTGTCGATGTGTTTTTTGTGGGTCTTTTCAAGGATTTGGCGCAGAGTGAAAATCTGGTCAATAATGGATTTGCCAGGTCTTAAGCCGCATTCGTATGGTCCGATGATGTCATTGATCATTGGCTTCAATCGTTCACACAGCACACTGGATAGGACTTTATATGCGATGGGAAGGAGACTTATTCCTCTATAGTTGGCACATATCGTCTTGTCTCCTTTTTCGTGCACGGGACACAGGATGCCGAGGTTCCAATCATTGGGCATGCATTCATCTAGCCAAATTGTGCTAATCAGCTAGTGCATGCTCCTGATAAGCATCTGACCACCAGTCTTGAATAGTTCGGCTTGTAACCCATCGGCTCCTGCTGCTTTGTTGTTCTTGAGCCGATTAATTGCTTTTATGACCTCATCTTGGCTAGGTGGTATACACTCTATACCATCATCTTTTATTGGTTCTGGGGTATCTTCTTCATCGCCACCAAAATGCTCCTTCCAGATCCTCAACACGCTGTCTGTATCTTTCCTTCTTCATCTCTACAGGAGGATGTGCCTGCACCAAAGCCTTCGGTTTGGTGTTTTACTCGTTGGCAAAATTTCCGGACTTCATTCTGGCTCCTGTACATCTCGATTTGCGCACGCTCACGTTTTTCTTGTTCTTTCTTCTTTTTTCTGAAAATACGTTACGACACTCCTGATCGTACCATGGGTTTCTGGGTGGTGGTTTGTGGTACCCAAATGTTGCTTTTGCTGCAGTTGGTAGGGAGTGGGCAATTCTTTGCCATTGTGCTTTTATACAATTATCGGGACAAGAAGTGCTTTCTTCAAGCAGATGGGTAAGTTGAGCGGAATAGGCCTCGGCTATCTGTTGTGTTTGCAGCTTTTCGACGTCGAGTTTCCGTGTTGTATTAGATCGCAGCTTTGCTGCAACATTAAGACGGGTGAGTACCTTGGCTGGTAACAAGGTAATGGTCCGAATCGATATTCATCCTCGGATCAATCGGACGTCTAAAACCCTGGATGAATGCCTTCCGTCTACCACAACATTATCAATTTGATTTCTCGTTACTTGATCAGGAGAGATCCAGGTGGCCTTGTGTATATCGAGATGCTTGAATCTGGTGTTGCTAACTACCATGGTGTTTGCTGCCGCGAAGTCAATCAACCTCATGCCGTGGTCGGATGTTTCTTCATGAAGGCTGAATTTTCCGACGGTGGGGCCAAAGATATTTTCCCTTCCGATTTTTGCATTAAAATCTCCTAGCAACATTTTAATGTCGTGGCCAGGGCAACGGTCATATGCTGTTTTTAAGCGCTCGTAAAATATGTCTTTGGTCTGTTCATCTTTATCTTCGGTCGGAGCATGGGCGCAAATTGGAAGGATGTAAAAGAACTTCGCTTTTATACGGATTATAGCAATTCGCTCATCTACTGGAGTGAATCTGGAGACAAGGTCTTTTATTCTCCTGTTAACCATAAATCCGCAGCCAAATTCAGATCTCGTTTCATGGCAGCTATAATACAGAGCCTAATCGTCTGATTTACTTACGCCTGTCCCTTTCCATCGCATTTCCTGTAAGGCAATAATATCGGCTTTGTACATCCTGAGTATATCCGCCAAAGCGAACACTGCGCCTGTTCTGTACAAAGTGCGCACATTCCAAGTGCAGATTCGCAGATCGTGGTCCTTTATACGTTTGCGGGGGTCGTCAACATTAAGGGGGTTTGGTTCTCTTTTTCTTAGTTTTTTCATAGTAGGTTGGGTTTTCCGAGAGTGGGCAACTAACCCGACGCCTCAACCCATTTTTTATACCCTACACAACTATGTTGTCAGGGTATTATAGCTTTGTGCAGCCCCAAAAGTTTGTAACGCCGCGAAATATTGGTCCTAGACCCACCTTTAAGTATACCGATCGTCATATCTCGACTAGCTGAGTCGATCTAGACATGTGTGTCCGTCCGTCCGTCCGTCTGTCCATTATAATTTGTAAACACGATACAGGCCACAGTTATGGACCAATCTTCACGAAATTTTGCATGTAGGATGGGTTCTGGCCAATGAAGACCCCTATTGTTTTTGGGAAAGATCGGTTAATATTTAAGGGATGAAATGGACCAAATACTAAATTTTTGTCGGTTTTTCTGGTCGCTCCAGAGGCCGCAATAATGGCTCAAACATCTTGAAATTTTGCATGGAGAAGGGGATCAGGCCAAAGAATAAGCATGCATGTTTTGATAAAGATCGGTCAATATTTAGCGGGTCAAATGGACCCTGACTTTTGTGTGAAAAATGACAAAATTTGTATTCTATAGCGTATATATTTGTCCCTGATGGACATAGACCCGAGAAGTTGATTTTATATCCAAGAGGAGTGGTTGACCTTTAAATTAATACCAATTATATAGTTGTATGTGCTCGGATGTGGGAGTTACACCCAAATATTTATAGGTATCTCCGTATACGTATATTATTGAGTAACCCATTACCATACTGGAGGGCGGAAATATAGCGCTGATCGCTTTGAAATGTACCACGAGGTTTCAGTTATGGTCAAGGACAACGCCTATAATTTTCGATGATGATCAGATAATAATTTTGGAATGAAGTGGACCGAAAACTTAATTTTTTGTGTTATTTTCGAGTCGATCTATAGACCACAAATGAAAGTCGAAAGAATCTGAAATCTGGACAATAGCTGTACTGAATACTCGAAATATTCGGAAAATATGTCACTGTGAGGTGCTGTTTACTTCTAATCGGGCAAGAGGGGGAAAATATCACGAAATATTGCCCAGGCTCGGAATAAACATCCGCAAAAAATTTGAGTTCCGTGGTAGTTGTGTAGGGTATCGTATGGTCGGCCCCGTCCGACTATACTGCTCCGCTCACTGGTTTATAGTTCTTATGGGTGAACTCGCGGCACATACTAGCTCACTATTTCATCGGGTGATGAGCATAGCTCCCCAGGTGGCACCGCGGGGAGGTCAGTGTCCACAATTGAGATGAAAGAGGGACCAAGATAAGCCTGGACTTCTCCATGTTAAAACCAATCAGAGCCGTTGCTTGGTCTCTATCATCCCCTACGCCACCCACACGCCTTATATAGGTCTCTGAAAAAAAATTATTTAAAACATCTACGCTTTATTTAGGTCTCAAAAATTTGACTTGGCCAAATTGTTAATTTTTTCTCCTCCTTCCGTAGATTTGGATATTATTCTCGCCTTTACATGGCTGAGGATTTACTGTTTACATTCCCCCAATTTGTTTACCAAGAGACTGTTCAGATTAGCAGGTCAGATATTCGTGACAAGTGCACTTTTCCCAAAATTGTTTTTTTTTTTTTTGTTTTTGTTGACTGGCATATGACAATGTTGTTGTTAACATTCAAATAATTAACATCAGCCTAATAATTATTTTTTATCAGGTTCCAAACAACAACAACAATAATAATTTGTTGAGACATAATCGATAGGGGTGGATTTTTTAATATTAATTTTTAATGGTTCAGCGGTTTTTAAACGATTTTTAAAGTCCCTATAAATGGCGTGTATTTTTTAAAAGTATTATTCCAAGGAAAAATAAATAGCGTGGATTTTTTAAAGACCCTGTATAGAGGGTTAATTTTTGTTCATTGGATCCATTACAATTTTATTCAATATTTTTCTAAATTTGAAATTCCTTTACATTAATGCGTTTCGTTTTTAAATCCTGAGATTTGGCTCGACTCGTTTTCTTCCATTTAAAGTATAGATAAAACTGTTTGGTCAGATCGAACAAGAGGAAATACAAAAATTCGATGACGCCTATTAGAGAGCTGCCAATGCACAGAGCGGCCAAGCCGCCAAATGAAGCTGAAAGGGCACAACAAAAATTATTCCAAATTTTATAAGATACCCTCCCTCACCTTACCCATCAAATCCACCAGGGTGTACACCGGTCTCGTCTGATACACCATAATCGTATCCCATAGAAAATACACCGACAATTCAATACGTGTATCATTCGGATCCATTTCCGCTTTGGGTAAATTTTGTACACGAAAATCACTTAGATAACGCAACGACTTGCAGTTCATAAAGCAGGGGCAGTACATGCCGCGACGGGTAAATTTCACAAAATCCATTTCACCAATTTGTTCAAAGACCTGTAGTTTTTCTGGAAGACAGCATATTAAGGGGTTTTAGGGAAATTTTCTGATTTTAGTTTTGCCTTCCAACATACCATCATTCCGATATAAACAAGGCAAATCTTTGAGACGGCATGCCGGAAATTCTGACGGAGGATAAAACAAGTCCACGGTACAATTACACCTTATATAGGTCTCAGAAAAAAAATATTTAAAAAAATCCACGCCTTATATAGGTCTCAAAAAAATATGTAAAAAAATCCACGCCTCATATAGGTCCTTGAAAAAATTATTTAAAAAATCCACGCCTCATATAGGTCCTTGAAAAAATTATTTAAAAAATCCACGCCTCATATAGGTCCTTGAAAAAATTATTTAAAAAATCCACGCCTCATATAGGTCCTTGAAAAAATTATTTAAAAAATCCACGCCTCATATAGGTCCTTGAAAAAATTATTTAAAAAATCCACGCCTCATATAGGTCCTTGAAAAAATTATTTAAAAAATCCACGCCTCATATAGGTCCTTGAAAAAATTATTTAAAAAATCCACGCCTCATATAGGTCCTTGAAAAAATTATTTAAAAAATCCACGCCTCATATAGGTCCTTGAAAAAATTATTTAAAAAATCCACGCCTCATATAGGTCCTTGAAAAAATTATTTAAAAAATCCACGCCTCATATAGGTCCTTGAAGAAATTATTTAAAAAATCCACGCCTCATATAGGTCCTTGAAAGAATTATTTAAAAAATCCACGCCTTCTGTGGAGGTCATTGAAAAAATTATTTAAAAAAATCCACGCCTTGTAAAAATTATTTTAAAAATCCACGCCTTCTGTGGAGGTCCTTGAAAAAATTATTTAAAAAATCCACGCCTTCTGTGGAGGTCATTGAAAAAATTATTTAAAAAATCCACGCCTTGTAAAAATTATTTTAAAAATCCACGCCTTCTGTGGAGGTCCTTGAAAAAATTATTTAAAAATCCACGCCTTCTGTGGAAGTCCTTGAAAAAATTATTTAAAAAATTCACGCCTTCTGTGGAGGTCCTTGAAAAAATTATTTAAAAAAATTCACGCCTTCTATGGAGGTCCTTGAAAAAATTATTTAAAAAATCCACGCCTTCTGTAGAGGTCCTTGAAAAAATTATTAAAAAAACCCACGCCTTCTGTGGAGTTGCTTGAAAAAAGTATTTAAAAAATCCACGCCTTGTGTAGGTCCTTGAAAAAACTATTCTGCCTTTTGACAGACCCCAAAAAATTACTCACCTCAAAAACACACTGCCTTACATCACTCGAGTAGACCCGACAATTGGGATGGTGAGTCCTCAAGAAAGCATCAATGGATATGGCAGTGCGTGTACTAGTGGGTACGTCCCGATGCAGATAGGACCAAACATACGGCTCATTGTGCATTACCTGTTGAAAAAAATATTTTTTTGTATGTATGCATGTATGTGTGTGTTTATCGTTCCCCTCACCAATATCCCCTTATCATTGTGGCTTAGCGGTGAATGCCAACCCTCTTTGATGTGTATGTCCACATACAACCCCTTCGTGGCCCCAAAGCCCACCACATGCCACGGATAGTAGGGGTCCAAAATATGCTTCAGGGCACCCTCCTTCGATTCAATGGTGTTGAAGGACAAACACAATCCCTTCTGTGATTTTCGCTGGGCAAATATTTTACAACAATCCTTTGTGGCATTCAACCACGAACAGTGGGACAGCATTTCATGGCATTTCCAGGCCATAAACTCCACCACCTTCGTGAGATTGACATAATTTAAATCTTCCAGCAGCTTCGGAGTAGCCTCATAAATCTCAGCCAAATCCTTCAAGCTTTGAAAATGACCAAAACGCATTGTATCATAGGCATTGACGGCTTGCCGAAATATTTCCTCATATTCCGGGGTCAAATGTTTGGGCCGAAGAAATTTCTCTCGGGCCTCCTCGTAACGCTGCCAATTGAGGCGATTTTGATTGCAGATGGTAATCTCAGGAAAGGGGATTTTATAAATCGGATATCTCAGATCGGAAATGACCGTTTGCATGGGCTTGTAGCGGTACACATAGGCAATGCTGGAGGCAATGTGGACAAAAAAATAAATGGCAGCAATGAATACGCAAACGACGAGGATTCTGAAAAATAATTTAAGCGACAGTTTTTTTCTTCTTTTTAATTATTTCCACTTATTCCGATCCATCGCTAACCCCTTATCCTTACTTCTCAATTTTTGATGAACTTCGCTCACAGACCCTTTCAACACCATGCACGGTTCGTATGCGCAGCACATCATCTCTAAGGGCCTTACCAAAATTGGTTTTATTGGCAGTGTCGTCCAGGGGTTCGGTTGCCTTGATCTCCGGCCAGAAGTTCAGCAACTTGGAGGTATGCTGCCTAATATATTTATAATTCTCTTCGAATAACATTTTTCCGCCTGGGATTTTTTTTTTCAATTATTAAGTTCGTCCTGGTCCTTTGCTGGGCTTTTAATGACTGCACTTTTATAAATCTTTTGAATTTCAAATATTCGTGTCTATGGCCACTTTGTAATGTTGTTGTAGTTGTAATTGGGGTCTGCAACAATTGTCGTTTTTCCGGCAATTTATTTGTGACAACATTGCTTTAATGAGTGTCAGGTCAACAAGTCTTAATGACGTCTGGCGGGTTAGATAATAGGAAAAAATCACTTTGCAGCTGGCTGTCAAATCAATTTCGATAAAGGCAACATTGTTAGGGAAGGTCAACGGTTCACAAAGGGCATGGATTTTTTAAATCATTTTTTTCAAGGACCTACACAAGGCGTGGATTTTTTAAATAAATTTTTCCAAGGACCCACACAAAGCATGGATTTTTTAAATAATTTTTTCTAGGGACCTACACAAGGCGTGGATTTTTTAAATCATTTTTTTCAAGGACCTACACAAGGCGTGGATTTTTTAAATAAATTTTTTCAAGGACCTACACAAGGTGTGGATCTTTTAAATCATTTTTTTCCAAGGACCTACACAAGGCGTGGATTTTTTAAATTATTTTTTTCCAAGGACCTACACAAGGCGTGGATTTTTTAAATAATTTTTTCAAGTACCTACACAAGGCGTGGATTTTTTTTAAGGCGTGGATTTTTTAAATAATTTTTTTTCAAGGGCTACTCTGTATGAGGCGTGGATTTTTTAAATCATTTTTTCAAGGTCTGTATGAGGCGTGGATTTTTTAAATCATTTTTTTCAAGGACCTACACAAGGCGTGGATTTTTTAAATAATTTTTTCAAGGACCTACACAAGGCGTGGATTTTTTAAATAATTTTTTCAAGGACCTACACAAGGCGTGGATTTTTTAAATAATTTTTTCTAAGGACCTACACAAGGCGTGGATTTAAATAATTTTTTAAGGACCTAGGCGTGGATTTTTCCAAGGACCTACACAAGGCGTGGATTTTTAAAATTATTTTTTTAAGGACCTACACAAGGCGTGGATTTTTTAAATAATTTTTTTCAAGGACCTACACAAGGCGTGGATTTTTTAAATCATTTTTTCAAGGACCTACACAAGGCGTGGATTTTTTAAATCATTTTTTCAAGGACCTACACAAGGCGTGGATTTTTTAAATCATTTTTTCAAGGACCTACACAAGGCGTGGATTTTTTAAATCATTTTTTCAAGGACCTACACAAGGCGTGGATTTTTCAAATCATTTTTTCAAGGACCTGCTCAAGGCGTGGATTTTTCAAATCATTTTTTCAAGGACCTACACAAGGCGTGGATTTTTTAAATCATTTTTTCAAGGACCTACACAAGGCGTGGATTTTTTAAATCATTTTTTCAAGGACCTACACAAGGCGTGGATTTTTTAAATCATTTTTTCAAGGACCTACACAAGGCGTGGATTTTTTAAATCATTTTTTCAAGGACCTACACAAGGCGTGGATTTTTTAAATCATTTTTTCAAGGACCTACACAAGGCGTGGATTTTTTAAATCATTTTTTCAAGGACCTACACAAGGCGTGGATTTTTTAGATCATTTTTTCAAGGACCTACACAAGGCGTGGATTTTTTAGATCATTTTTTCAAGGACCTACACAAGGCGTGGATTTTTTAAATCATTTTTTCAAGGACCTACACAAGGCGTGGAAATAAAAGATGGAAAAAGAAGGAAAAAAAAATAAAGTTGCGGTGCAGAGCCTAAATAAGTCAGCACCGGCGGGTGTCGTTGATCTGCCCACGAATCACGCCCGTCGTCATCCCGCGATTGTGAGAAATAACTTCGAGTTGGGTAACCACAGGGGAAGAGCAATCTTGACCCAGAGATTGGAGGGAACTGAACTTCGGACTCTGAGTCTGATCATGATAATTAGACAAACATAACCGTCTTAGAGAGCCGGAAGAGAGAAGAGGCTGACATCTCACAACCAGTATGAAGCAGTTGTCTGTGGCACAAAGGCGGTAGCTGGAAGCACAAAGGCTGATATCAGGAAGGCGAGTGCGGAGTCGGAATCTTCCGCAAAGACCGGGAATCCCAAAAGGACCAATCGGTATTTACGAAAGAGGAAGAAGACAGCAGCATATGGTAAGAAGCCGCCGTCTTATGCCAAGGTTGCCAGGAAACGCTATCGAGACGAGCTCTGATATGCAGTGATCAACGGAAATAGCGCGTCCGGTGAACTAAAAAAGGAGACCCATAAGGAAGTGCTAAATGCGGTCAACAGCGAGATCATGGAGTACTTAAGACAAGGAGGGGACTCTATTGAAGTGGATAGCAACGCTTTCAAAGGGGATTATCTAATGCTGAAATTTGAAAATCCAAATAGAATAGAAGCCCTGAGGATGATAGTGACAAGCATTGGACCCATAGATGGAACAATGAAACTCAAGCTGCTGAGGAAAAAGACATTCCTCAACTGCAAAAGAGTACAGTCTACACGGAACGCATGCTCGAGGTCTTCAGCCTACAAAACAAGACACTGCATGTGAAGAAGTGGGAAGTCATCCACAGGGACTCTATTGACCTGGATAGCTGCGCTTTCAAAGGAGACTATCTAATGCTGGAATTTGAAAATCCAAATAGCATAGAAGCCCTGAGGAAGATAGTGGCAAGCATTGGACCAATAGATGGAACAATGAAACTCAAGCTGGTGAGGGATAAAGACATTCCTCAACTACAAAAGGCTATAGTCTTTGTCAAAGGTTGGGGCAGCGATTTCGACACGAAACGCATGCTCGAGGTCTTCAGCCTACAAAACAATACACTGCATGTGAAGAAGTGGGAATGTTTCCAAAGGGAGGAGAAATAGGAAGGGACTCTCCTTGTATTAGGCTTGGACAGGTCTTCAATGGCGAAATCTGGCTAAAACCGAGGGCAAGGCGCACTACGTGTCCAATGTCGTTTACTTCAAAATCGGAAAAGCAAGAATTGGAGATGATGAAGCCAATGACAACAGCGAGGGGAAAGTACGCAGCAACAAAGAGGAGGGAGCCGAGGAGAAGATCACGGATTCCCAAGAAAACCGGTTACTTGAGGACCCTGATGGAAAAAATAAGAAAAGGTAAAATACACATCTGACTAAGACCAAGGGCAAGGCACACTACGTGTCCAACGCCGTGTACTTCAAAATCGGGAAGGCAAGGATTGGAGGCAATGAAGCCAAGGACAACAGCGAGGGGAAAATACCCAGCAACAAAGAGGAGGGAGCCGAGGAGAAGATCACGGACTCCCAAGAAAACCGGCTACTTAAACCTCCATCGGAGCGAGACGGCAACCCTGGCCCTGATGGAAAAATAATAAAAGGTAAAATACACATCGAACTGATCCAGGAACCTTGGACACTTGAAAACACGGTCTCTGGATTAAGCCATATAAATTAGCAACTATGTTATGCAAATACGGGTTCTCGTCCGAGAACTTGTATAATATGTCACAAAATGTTATGCTTTTTCTTCCCCCCATAGTTGTCAACATCGGACGCCACTGTACTGAAGCAGAGGAGCAGGGTAACATTTACCTGGCTTCAGTATATCTCCCGTTCGACTCGCCGATAACACCACCAACGGCGGAACTGCAGCGACTGGTGAAGAAAACACACGAAACAGGTAACGAAGTACTAATTGGTAGATATGCTAACTCACATCAGCCCTTCAGGGCCAGCCCTTCTAGATCACCAGCGATCTAACACTTAACATAGAAAATAAACCTACCTTTGTTAACAGAATTAGAGGGGAGGTATTAGATATAACAATATGTTCAGCAAACTTAATAGATAAGGTCCAGGAATGGAGAGTCTCAGAAGTGTAGAGGCCCGAAAGCTTTACAACAGAGCATAGACATGAATGCCAACAAATTAACGGAAATAATTGAAAAGGCTTTCGAAGAAAGTTGTCCTCTTCGAGAAAGGATATCTGCTATTGAAAACTCATGGGTGGCAGGGGAGGTTCGGAACAAAGGAAAAGAGATCCGATAGCTGTACAACAGAGCACGCCGAAAAATTCTACAGTTTTCTGGGACAACTTCCGCGATTAACGGAAAGAATACAATAAATTGACAAGAACCGCCAAACGCACTCCTGGAAGCTGTTCTGCGAACAGATAGACACTGACAAAGAGGTTTCAAAAAATCAAGAAGTTTCTATCGAAAACCCCACACCCAACCCAAAACTATGGTAGACAGTGAGGGTAATAGGATAGAAACAATCGAGGAAACACTAAGGTTCCTAATGAATGTTTACTTCCCATCGAACGCATCGACAATGGACGATGTCATGGCAGATAGGGAAGAAAGATCAGAGGAACCTATTATTGATAATTCAATGGTGTTAGAAGCCTTAAAACGCTTCTTACCATTGAAAGCGGCAGGACCGGTATTTTTATCACCACATCTAGCCGCAATCTTTAATGTATGTTTAGGGTTGACGTACACACCAAAAGCCTGGCAGGAAGCCAGGGTAGTCTTCATACCCAAGCCCGGCAAGGCAAACTACGTCACACCAAAATCATCTCGGTCAATAAGCCTAACTTCTTTCCTACTCAAAACCATGGAACGTACAATCGACACCATGATAAAGACCAGTATACCCAATGATACAGTGAAATACAAACAACATGCGTATGTAAAGGGGAGATCAGTGGACACTGCTTTGCATGAGGTAGTACACTATATTGAGGGCACCTTCGCTGAGAAGATTTATACCTTAGCAGTATGCATTGACATTGAAGGACCCTCCCAACAATGTCAACACTAATACGTTTATCCAATCCTTAGATACCTTCCAAGTTGACCGGGCAATCACAGACTGGGTTAACTATATACTAAGGAATCGATGGATTAGCTGTAGCCTACATGACATAACAATCAGAGACAAAGTAGGTCAGGGAACACCACAGGGAGGGAATTCGTCACCGCTCCTGTGGGAAACTACCATAAATGGACTCTTAAGGAACTTAACCGATGTAGAATTTGAACCAGTCTGTTATGCCGCTGACGTTATAATACTTCTTAGGGGAAGGAATCCTAATTTACTATGCACGAAAGACGTAACGGTGCTTAAAATCGCCTACGATTGGGCAAAACCGATGGGGCTTAAACGTAAATCCGGACAAAATGGAGATATGTCTTTTCACTAGAAAGACAAAAATAGGTCCGTATGAAGATCCCATCTTCCAAAACAATCGGATAGCCATATCAAACATAGTTAAGTATCTGGGAGTAATTCTAGACAAGAAACTTAAATGGAAAGCCCACATACAGCAAAGGGCTGACAAGGCCACAGATTCTGGTCTTTGTGTAGAAGAGCCTTAGGGTCTAATTGAGGTTTCAATCCAAAGAAGATACACCGGATCTATAAGAGCGTTATTAGACCAATTCTAACATACGCGTCTGTTGTCTGGTGGACAGCAATGTATATGTATAATATTCTACATATGTATCCTAACAGACGTCGCGTGTTTGTTATATATCTATATCTGAACTGTATTCAGAGAAACTTTCCAGAGACTAATTTATATTACTTCAGTACGTTGTGTCAATCGTCCTAGCTACGGATCTTTTCACGAAGCTCAGCAACATCATTCTAGACTTAATTCAAAAATCGTGAAAATCGAAAGATATGTAGGGACTTTGATACACCATTTACCTTAAATCGGACGAAAATATATATGGGAGCTATATCTAAATCTGAACCGATTTTCACGAAACTTTGCACACCTAATTCTAGACTAAATTCAATACGCTATGCCAAATTTTGTGCAAATCGAAAGATTTACCTTAAATCGGACGATTTTCATGAAACTTTGCACACCTCTTTCTAGACTAAATTCATTCCGCTGTGCCCAATTTAGAGCAAATCGAAAGATATGTAGGGACTTTGGTACACCATTTACCTTAAATCGGAAGAAAATATATATGGGAGATATATCTAAATCTGAACCGATTTTCACGAAACTTTGCACACATCATTCTATACTTAATTCAGTAGGTTATGCCAAATTTCGTGCCATCGAATGTTTTTCAGAGATTTTGGTGCACCAATTACCTAAAATCGGATGAATATATATATATATATATATGGGAGCTATATCTAAATCAGAACCGATTTTCATGGAAACTTTGCACACCTAATTCTAGACTAAATTCAATACGCTATGCCAAATTTCGTGCAAATCGAAAGATATGTGGGGACTTTGGTGCACAATTTATCTTAAATCGGACGAAGATATATATGGGAGCTATATCTAAATCTGAACCGAATCAACTAGCAAAGGGTGCTACTACGTGCAAATCGAAAGATATGTGGGGACTTTGGTGCACCATTTACCCTGAATCGGACGAAGATATATACAGCTGTATCTAAATCTGAACCGATTTTCACGAAACTTTTCACACATCATTCTAGACTTAATTCTGTACGCTATGCCAAATTTCGCGCAAATCTAAAGATATATGGGGACTTTGTTACACCATTTACCTAAAATCGGGCGAAAATATATATGGAAGCTATATCTAAATCTGAACTGATTTTCACGAAACTTTGCACACCTTATTCTAGACTAAATTCAATACGCTATGCCAAATTTCATGCAAATCGAAAGATATATAGGGGCTTTGGTACACCATTTACCTTAAATCGGAGGAAGATATATGGGAGCTATATCTAAATCTGAACCGATTTTCACGAAACTTTTTATACATCATTCTAGACTTAATTCAGTACGCTTTGCCAAATTTCGTGCAAATCGGAAGATGTATGGGGGCTTTGGTACACCATTTTCCCTTAAATCGGACGAAAATATATATGAAAGCTATATGTAAATCTGAACCGATTTTCACCAATTTCAATAGGGTTCGTCCGTGGGTCAAACAAATGAGCTGTGCCAAATTTCATCCAATTCGAATCTTAAATGCGACCTGTACTTCGTTTACAATTTAACATGGACAGACGGACGGACGGCATGCATAAATCGACTCAGAAAGTGATTCTATGCATATTCTCAAAAGGAACCATGGGTTTATCTCGATTATTTTTGCCTGTTACAAACATATGCACCAAGACATAATACCCTGTACCACAGTGTGGTGAAGGGTATAAAAAATGTAACGTAAAAGCCTTGCAGAAAGTTCAAAGAACGTGTTGCCTAGGTATATGTAGAGCAATGCGTACTACACCAACTAGGGCCTTGGAGACAATCTTATATATACATCCAATATACATCCAAATAAAATATGAAGCGGCGGTTGCAGCAATGGACGAGTGGATAGACAGACAACTAATGAGTCAACATTCAATACCTTTGATTCAGACCGCAATGGAATAGCGGAACACTAGTTCAGATGTCGCCTGGTAACTGTTGCTACACAGATGGCTCTCGATTAGGAAGAAAAACTGGCCTGGGACTTTTTATAGCAGAACCGGGTACCGAAATTTCTCTTCGTCTTACAGATCACAGCACGATCTTACAGGCGGAGGTTCAAGCTATAACAGAGTGTCGTGACTGGTTTATTTCAAACCAAGGGCAAAATACAATAAATATTATTACTGACTGCCAGGATGCTATAAAGCAATAAGGATGCTATAAAGCATAAGCAACGAGATAGCAAATCAACTAGCCAGGAGTGCTGCTGCATTACCCACAATAGATGTGAATACCGCCAAACCCTTTAGCGAAACACGCCACGACTGACGGGTATTCTAACGGGACACCTTAGCCTGAATGCACATCTACTTAAGATTGGATGCGAAGGTAGCAGTATGTGCAGAGCGTGTGGGGAAGACAGTGAAGCGCTACAATATTTCCTGTGTCATTGCCCAGCATTACCAAGCCTTCGGAAACAATTCATGAGAAATGACACTCTTCACGGACTAACCGATCTGAGGGCGTGTGAATGGAGAAGACTGAAGAAGGAGTTCACAAAAAATACGGAACTCCTAGATTCATAGGGGAATCAAAGCCAAATGCTTTTTAATCTAAACTTTCACTAATTCCAACTTTCTCCGGATTTCTAGAGCGCACAACAGGCCTCATTTGGCTTATGTGTATGTCGATTTCATGTTGGACATGTGGTGGTATCATCCACCCCTCTTTTCAACCCAACCTTACCTACACAAGGCGTGGATTTTATTAAATTTTAAAAATTATTATTTCTAAGTAAATATTTTAAAAATTTCAAATGGAATTGGCTTGAAAAGGAATAATAAATTTGTCCTTGTGAAAATAAACAAAACTGACCAGAGGCACCACACTCTGACTTAGTCCTCGAACGGGTGGTGACGGAGTGCCATGGTGGTCAATTATGTTTACGGACTTTGAACTATCTAGCCGAAATATTTATTTACAAATGAGAGTCCTTAATGCCAGGGAGAGGTTTCTCTTTGGCTAATAGAGAAAAATAGAATTTATTTCAAACAATATTTCGATTTGGAAATTAGTATAATTTGTTTTGTTAAATATTTCTAAATATTTACAAATCGTATTGACAATCCGGCCCGCATGTTTACACGTGTAAATGACACTTCATTTACCTATCGTTGGCTATTTATGTTTATTAGCCATTATACCGACACTTAGCGTATATAAAAAGGCAAATCCCATTTAGATTTACTGCAGTCCGGTTTCAATTGGTGTTGTTAAGTTTTTGTTCGGAAAACTATGAACAAGTCCAAAGCTTGGAGGAAGCAGAAAAATAAATTATTAGTTTTCTTGCCGGATGATAAAAGGCCGGAAACACCAAAAGTCTGGCGAGAACTTCTGGAAGATTTTTCTCATATATCGACAATACATGCCATCGATCGGATATTTCCCAGGGACTCAAAACCCATAGAAAGGTGAGATTTAAAAATATTTGTTTTGATTGTTTTGTTTTGAAATTGGGAAAAATCGGTCCAGATTTAGATATAGCTCCCATATATATTTTCGTCCGATTTAATGTAAATGGTGCACCAAAGTCCCTATATATCACTCGATTTGTACGAAATTTGGCACAGCGTACTAAATTAGGTCTAGAACAATGTGTGTTAAATTTCGTAAAAATCGGTTCAGATTTAGATATAGCTCCCATATATATTTTCGTCCGATTTAATGTAAATGGTGTACCGAAGTCCCTATATATCATTCGATTTGCACGGAATTTGGCATAGCCTACTGGATTGTGACTGGAGTGATGAGTGCCAAGTTTCGTGGAAATCGGTTCAGATTTAGATATAGGTCTCAGATATATGTACGACCGATTTATTGTAAATGGTGTGGACGAAATTTGACATAGCCTACTGAATTGAGCCTGGAGTGATGTGTGCCAAGTTTCCTGAAAATCGGTTCAGATTTGTATATAGCTCCCATATACATTTTCGTCCGATTTAAGGTAAATGGTGTATCAAAGTCCCTATATATATTTCGATTTGCACGAAATTTGGCATAGCGTAATGAATTAGGTCTAGAATGATGTGTGTCAAGTTTCCTGAAAATCGGTTCAGATTTGGACCTAGCTCCCATATACATTTTCGTCCGATTTAAGGTAAATGGTGTACCAAAGTATCTATATATACTTCGATTTTCACGAAATTTGGCATAGCATTCTGAATTAAGTCTAGAACGATGTGTGTTAAATTTTGTGAAAATCGGTTCAGATTTCTATATAGCTCCCATATATATTTTCGTCCGATTTTAGGTAAATAGTCCACTAAAGTCCCTATATTTCTTTCGATTTACACGAAATTTGGCACAGCGTACTGAATTAGTTCTAGAACGATGTGTGTTAAATTTCGTAAAAAACGGTTCAGATTTAGATATAGCTCCCATATATAGCTTCGTCCGATTTAGGGTAAATTGTGTACCAAAGTCCCTTTATATTTTTCGATTTGCACGAAATTTGGCATAGCGTACTGAATTAAGTCTAGAAAGATGTGTGTTAAATTTCGTGAAAATCGGTTCAGATTTAGATATAGTTCCCATGTATATTTTCGTCCGATTTTATCCGAATAAAAAAATTTTTAAAATTTTTGTTTTTCAGAATCCTTTGGTCCCTTGGCCTAATTGCTGCCATCATCATCTTTACCTTTGTCACTATGAAAATTCTCTACATACATACCCACAAACCTTTAAAAACGGTAATCTCCGATTTACAGCGTCCCGTTTTCAAAATACCCTTTCCCGAGGTAACGTTATGCAATAAAAATCGCCTTAATTGGCAACGTTATGCCGCAGTTAAGGAGAAATTTTTACGACGACGTCATCATACCCCACAACATGAGCGGGTTTTTATGGAAGTTCTCAATGCCTATGATACCCTGCAATTTGGAAAATTCGATAATTTTAAAAATCTCTCTGACCTCTATCCACCGATTTTACTGCGGGAATTGAATTACATAAATTTTAGCCATATCGTAGAGGTGATGGCATGGCGTTGCCATGAAATTCTCAGTGAATGTTCGTGGTCGAATCGAACCTATAATTGTTGTGATATATTTTCGCCACGTAATTCCCTGATGGGGTTGTGTTTGGCTTTCAATTCGGTGGAGAGCAAGGAGGGTATGTTGCGCCAATCCATGGATAAATATTATCCATTAAGTAGTTTGGGTAGTGGACCGAAAAATAGTTTGAAGTTGAAAATTAATCTGAGAGAGAAATTACATTCCCCTTTGGCGTGGGATACAAAGGGGGTGATGGTAAGCGGACCGATCTTCAATGTTGAAGTTTTTTTTTTTATAAAAAATATTTATTCTCTCTTTGAAGTTAATGGCAGTGGAACCCGGTGTCTGGTCTTATATCACCCATGAAATTCCCACAAGTACCCGCACAACAATAGGATTATCGGCGAATTTACAAGTGTTCGATAATACAACACGATTATTCTCCCAGACGGTCAGGGAATGTGTGTTTGAGGTGAGTCCGTTTTTTCAACTTTGTGGAGGAAATCGCTGTGAATATATATCGTCCTTTTCAGGATGAATTAAAAAGTCTGTTCTACAAATCCCTAATAAATCGTCCATACATGTATGAGAATTGCCAGGCGGAATGCCAGCAGGAATATATGACAGAATTATGCAACTGTACCATGGATTTGATGTATCCGCCCAATGATGTCTACAAGCCTTGTAGGCTACGTGATTTGCCCTGCCTCTATAAGAATAATCGTAAGTCCCTCTCAAAAATCAATTAAACGACCCACGCCTTGTAGAGGTCCTTGAAAAATTATTTAAAAAGTCCACGCCTTGTAGAGGTCCCTGAAAAAATGATTTAAAAAATCCACGCCTTATATAGACCCCTGAAAAAATTATTTAAAAAATCCACGCCTTGTAGAGGTCCCTGGAAAAATGATTTAAAAAAATCCACGCCTTATATAGACACCTGGAAAAATGATTTTAAAAAATCCACGCCTTATATAGACCCCTGGAAAAATGATTTAAAAAAATCCACGCCTTATATAGACCCCTGGAAAAATGATTTAAAAAAACAACGCCTTGTAGAGGTCCCTGAAAAAATGATTTAAAAAATCCACGCCTTATATAGACCCCTGAAAAAATTATTTAAAAAATCCACGCCTTATATAGACCCCTGGAAAAATGATTTAAAAAAACAACGCCTTGTAGAGGTCCCTGAAAAAATGATTTAAAAAATCCACGCCTTATATAGACCTCTGAAAAATGATTTAAAAAATCCACGCCTTATCTGGACCTCTGAAAAATGATTTAAAAAATCCACGCCTTATGTGGACCTCTGAAAAAAATATTTAAAAAATCCACGCCCTATGTGGACCTCTGAAAAATGATTTAAAAAATCCACGCCTTATGTGGACCTCTGAAAAATGATTTAAAAAATCCACGCCCTATTTGGACCTCTGACAAATGATTTAAAAAATCCACGCCTTATGTGGATCTCTGAAAAATGATTTAAAAAATCCACGCCTTATATAGACCCCTGGAAAAATGATTTGAAAAATCCACGCCTTGTAGAGGTCCCTAAAAAAATTATTTTAAAAATCCACGCCTTATATAGACCCCTGAAAAAATTATTTAAAAAATCCACGCCTTATATAGACCCCTGGAAAAATGATTTAAAAAATCTACGCCTTATATAGACCCCTGGAAAAATGATTTAAAAAAATCCACGCCTTATATAGACCCCTGGAAAAATGATTTAAAAAATCCACGCCTTGTAGAGGTCCCTGAAAAAATGATTTAAAAAATCCACGCCTTATATAGACCCCTGAAAAAATGATTTAAAAAATCCACGCCTTGTAGAGGTCTCTGAAAAAATGATTTAAAAAATCCACGCCTTGTAGAAGAGGTCCCTGAAAAAATGATTTAAAAAATCCACGCCTTGTAGAAGAGGTCCCTGAAAAAATGATTTAAAAAATCCACGCCTTGTAGAGGTCCCTGAAAAAATGATTTAAAAAATCCACGCCTTGTAGAGGTCCCTGAAAAAATGATTTAAAAAAAACACGCCTTGTAGAAGAGGTCCCTGAAAAAATGATTTAAAAAATCCACGCCTTGTAGAGGTCCCTGAAAAAATGATTTAAAAACTCCACGCCTTGTTGAGGTCCCTGAAAAAATGATTTAAAAAATCCACGCCTTGTAGAGGTCCCTGAAAAAATGATTTAAAAACTCCACGCCTTGTTGAGGTCCCTGAAAAAATGATTTAAAAAATCCACGCCTTGTAGAAGTCCCTGAAAAAAATTATTTGAAAAATCCACGCCTTGTAGAGGTCCCTGAAAAAATGATTTAAAAAATCCACGCCTTGTAGAGGTCCCTGAAAAAATGATTTAAAAAATCCACGCCTTATATAGACCCCTGAAAAAATGATTTAAAAAATCCACGCCTTATATAGACCCCTGAAAAAATGATTTAAAAAATCCACGCCTTATATAGACCCCTGAAAAAATGATTTGAAAAATCCACGCCTTATATAGACCCCTGAAAAAATTATTTGAAAAATCCACGCCTTGTAGAGGTCCCTGAAAAAATGATTTAAAAAATCCACGCCTTGTAGAGGTCCCTGAAAAAATGATTTAAAAAATCCACGCCTTATATAGACCCCTGAAAAAATGATTTAAAAAATCCACGCCTTATATAGACCCCTGAAAAAATGATTTAAAAAATCCACGCCTTGTAGAAGAGGTCCCTGAAAAAATGATTTAAAAAATCCACGCCTTGTAGAAGAGGTCCCTGAAAAAATGATTTAAAAAATCCACGCCTTGTAGAAGAGGTCCCTGAAAAAATGATTTAAAAAATCCACGCCTTGTAGAAGAGGTCCCTGAAAAAATGATTTAAAAAATCCACGCCTTGTAGAGGTCCCTGAAAAAATGATTTAAAAAATCCACGCCTTATCCCTGAAAAAATGATTTAAAAAATCCACGCCTTACCCCTGAAAAAATGATTTAAAAAATCCACGCCTTATATAGACCCCTGAAAAAATGATTTAAAAAATCCACGCCTTATATAGACCCCTGAAAAAATGACTTAAAAAATCCACCCCTTATATAGACCCCTGAAAAAATGATTTAAAAAATCCACGCCTTATATAGACCCCTGAAAAAATGATTTAAAAAATCCACGCCTTATATAGACCCCTGAAAAAATGATTTAAAAAATCCACGCCTTATATAGACCCCTGAAAAAATGATTTAAAAAATCCACGCCTTATATAGACTCCTAAAAAAATGATTTAAAAAATCCACGCCTTATAAAGACCCCTGAATAAAATGATTTAAAAAATCCACGCCTTATGTAGACCCCTGAATAAAATGATTTAAAAAATCCACGCCTTATATAGATCCCTGAAAAAAGTAATTTAAAAAATCCACGCCTTATGTAGACCCCTGAATAAAATGATTTAAAAAATCCACGCCTTATATAGATCCCTGAAAAAATGATTTAAAAAATCCACGCCTTATATAGACCCCTGAAAAAATGATTTAAAAAATCCACGCCTTATATAGACCCCTGAAAAAATGATTTAAAAAATCCACGCCTTATATAGACCCCTGAAAAAATGATTTAAAAAATCCACGCCTTATATAGACCCCTGAAAAAATGATTTAAAAAATCCACGCCTTGTAGAGGTCCCTGAAAAAATGATTTAAAAAATCCACGCCTTATATAGACCCCTGAAAAAATGATTTAAAAAATCCACGCCTTATATTGGACCCTGAAAAAATGATTTAAAAAATCCACGCCTTATATAGACCCCTGAAAAATGATTTAAAAAATCCACGCCTTATATAGACCCCTGAAAAAATGATTTAAAAAATCCACGCCTTATATAGACCCCTGAAAAAATGATTTAAAAAATCCACGCCTTATATAGACCCCTGAAAAAATGATTTGAAAAATCCACGCCTTGTAGAGGTCCCTAAACAAATTATTTTAAAAATTCACGCCTTGTAGAGGTCCCTAAAAAAATTATTTTAAAAATCCACGCCTTGTAGAGGTCCCTAAAAAAATTATTTTACAAATCCACGCCTTGTAGAGGTCCCTAAAAAAATTATTTTAAAAATCCACGCCTTGTAGAGGTCCCTAAAAAAATTATTTTAAAAATCCACGCCTTGTAGAGGTCCCTAAAAAAATTATTTTAAAAATCCACGCCTTGTAGAGGTCCCTAAAAAAATTATTTTAAAAATCCACGCCTTGTAGAGGTCCCTAAAAAAATTATTTTAAAAATCCACGCCTTGTAGAGGTCCCTAAAAAAATTATTTTAAAAATCCACGCCTTGTAGAGGTCCCTAAAAAAATTATTTTAAAAATCCACGCCTTGTAGAGGTCCCTGAAAAAATGATTTAAAAAATCCACGCCTTGTAGAGGTCCCTGAAAAAATGATTTAAAAAATTCACGCCTTGTAGAGGTCCCTGAAAAAATGATTTAAAAAATCCACGCCTTGTAGAGGTCCCTGAAAAAATGATTTAAAAAATCCACGCCTTGTAGAGGTCCCTGAAAAAATGATTTAAAAAATCCACGCCTTGTAGAGGTCCCTGAAAAAATGATTTAAAAAATCCACGCCTTATATAGACCCCTGAAAAAATTTATTTGAAAAATCTACGCCTTATATAGACCCCTGAAAAAATGATTTAAAAAATCCACGCCTTTATAGACCCCTGAAAAATGATTTAAAAAATCCACGCCTTATATAGACCCCTGAAAAAATTTATTTGAAAAATCCACGCCTTATATAGACCCCTGAAAAAATGATTTAAAAAATCCACGCCTTATATAGACCCCTGAAAAAATTTATTTGAAAAATCCACGCCTTATATAGACCCCTGAAAAAATGATTTAAAAAATCCACGCCTTATATAGACCCCTGAAAAAATGATTTAAAAAATCCACGCCTTATATAGACCCCTGAAAAAATGATTTAAAAAATCCACGCCCCCTTCTATGCCTTCAAAATTTATTTTTTTATTTCCTCCTCCCCATCCAGGCGTCCTGGTAAATATCGAACAGGTTGGTGCCCGACAATATGTGGTCTTCAATCAGAAAGGTATCAATTGTCCTTGCTATTACAATTGTAAATCCCTAAGCTATTCCCTGGACGTCCATGCTGATAATTTACCCAATGTGTCATCGAATCAAAGTGAAACGGAAATTTTATTGGAGGTCTATTTTCTGGGTGACTCGATTATGGTGTATCGAACCACAGCCGTTTATACCTTGGAGGACTTAATGGGTATGTTTGGAGAATTTGACCGATACTTAGGATAAAATAAAAAAATAATTTTTATTTCTTTTCAGCTTCCTTTGGTGGCCTGGCTGGCCTCTGTATGGGCTGTTCCTTGGTGGGCATAACGGAAATTTTATTTTTCTTCTTCTTCGATATACCCAAGAGGACAGTTAACATGTCGGAGTTATCACGCCGCCTAAAGAACAAAAGGAAATTGATAAAAACTGAACCTGTTATAATCATACCTTGAAAGTGGTCTGCAAGGAGCTTCGCTGCTGACCTCCAACTGCAAAAAGGCGTGAAATTCAGTTTCTTGTAGATTTTTTGTTGAAAAAAAAAAAAACATTTAGAAATGTCAAAAAAATATATTTACAAAACTGAAGCACTGCTGTTTTCTTTTCTTGAAAACTTCTTGAAGTCCATGATTGTCGGAGACACAATGAACAAAAATTCTGACCTCTTCTTCAATTGTGGCTGCACGAAGCTGCTTGACAAGGAAGTTTTGTTTTCTTTCTTCTAAAGTTTTCTATTTTTTCTATTTTCATTAACATCAACTTGTCATTAACAGTAGATTTGAGTGTTATGTTCCGCCGAAGTGGAAGAAGAAGAAGAGCAAGGGTCAGAAATGGTTGATTGTTGAGGAGGAGCCACTAAAAGTCATTCACTTCACTTTTGTCGCAAAAAGGACAAATGTTCAGTTGTCATGGATTTGTGATTTTTTTCTTTACAATTGCACTTGTATTCTGTGTGGCAAGATTGTTCATGATTTAATGGAAAAATATTTAAATGAAATGTTCATATGAACCAATATAAAAAATAAAACCAGTAAGGAAAGTAGTAAAGTCGGGCGGGGCCGACTATATGATACCCTTCACCACTTTGGGTATATTCAACAGATGAATGCTAAGAGACGCCGAATTCTGCAACCTATACTAAATTTTTCATTTGTTGCTTCAATGGGACAAAATTACCTAAATTTTGTGTAAAATCGGACGAAAATATATGTAGGAGCTATATCTAAATCTGAACCGATTTTCAGGAAACTTAACACACATCATTTTAGACCTAATTCATTTCGCTATGCCAAATTTCGGGCAAATCAAAACATATATCGGGACTTTGGTACACCATTTACCTTAAATCGGACGAAGATATATATGGGGCTATATCTAAATCTGTCCCGATTTTCACGAAACTTTGCAGACATCACTCTAAGCTCAACTGAGTACGTTATGCCAAATTTCGTGCAAATCGAAATATATATAGAGACTTTGGTACACCATTTACATTAAATCGGACGAAAATTTATATAGAAGCTATATATAAATCTGAACCGATTTTCATAAAACTTTACACACATCACTCCGGACTCATTTCAGTACACTATGCCAAATTTTGTGCAAACCGAAATATATGTATAGGGACTTTGGTATACCATTTACATTAAATCGGACGAAAATTTATATAGGAGCTATATGTAAATCCAAACCGATTTTCACGAAACTTAACGTGCACTATTCTAGACTTAATTAAATACGCTATGCCATATTTCGTACAAATCGAAAGATATATAGGGACTTTGGTACACCATTTACCTTAAATCGGACGAAGATATATATGGGCCTATATCTAAATCTGTACCGATTTTCAGGAAACTTAACACACCTCATTCTAGACCTAATTCATTACGCTATGCCAAATTTCGTGCACATCGAAAGATATATAGTGACTTTTGTACACCATTTACCTTAAATCGGACGAAAATATATATGGGAGCTATATCTAAATCTGAACCGATTTTCAGGAAACTTAACACACATCATTCTAGACCTAATCCATTTCGCAATGTCAAATTTCGGGCAAATCAAAAGATATATAGGTACTTTGGTACACCATTTACATTAAATCGGACGAAAATATATATGGGAGCTATATCTAAATCTGAACCGATTTTCAGGAAACTTGACACACATCATTCTAGACCTAATTCATTACGCTATGCCAAATTTCGTACATCATTTACCTTAAATCGGACGAAGATATATATGGGAGCTATATCTAAATCTGAACCGATTTTAAGGAAACTTAAGACACATCATTCTAGACCCTATTCATTATGCTGTGGCAAGTTTAGTGTAAATTGAAAGATATATAGGGGCTTTGGTACACCATTTACCTTAAATCGGACGAAAATATATATGGGAGCTACATCTAAATCTGAACCGATTTTTCCCAATTTCAATAGGGTTCGTCCTTGGACCAATTAAGTGATGTGTGCCAAATTTCATCCAAATCGGATCATAAATGCGACTTGTACTTTGTTAAAAAAAAATACATGGACGGACGGACAGACGGACATGCATAAATCGACTCAGAAAGTGATTCTATGCATATTCTCAAAAGGAACCATGGGTCTATCTCGATTATTTTTGCCTGTTACAAACATATGCACAAAGACATAATACCCTGTATCATAATGTGGTGAAGGGTATAAAAATCGAAAAATATTTTTTAAAAAATACACGCCTTAATGTAGACACTAATTTAAAACCAGTGAGCGGAGCAGTATAATCGGACAGGGCCGACCTTATTATACCCTACACAACTTCCACGAACTTTGTGTGGTTCTATATTCTGAGCTTTGGCAATATTTCGCTATATTTGCACCCTATTGACCGACTGGAGGTCAACAAATATTACTGGTATTCAGTACAGCCCTTTTAATTACCTGTTCCCTTCACAGTGGTTGTGTTGTGATGTTCGGCTTTCAATTGTGGCCTACATCCGTGTACATACGACAATATAATTGGTAGCAATTTAAAGGTCAACCACTCCTCTTCGATATACTATCACCTTATCGGGTCTATGTCGTTCAGAAGTAATACAAATTTTGTCATTTTTCACACAAAAGTCAGGGTTCATTTGACCCGCTAAATATTGACCGATATTTATCAAAGTAGGCATGCTTATTCTTTGGTCCGATCTCCTTCTTCTGGAGCGATCAGAGGAACCGACAAAAAGTTAGTATTCGGTGGATTTCATCCCCTAAATAATAACCGATATTTACCAAAAACAATAGGCGTCTGCATTGGCCAGAACCCATCCTACATATAAAATTTCGTGAAGATTGGTCCATAACTGAGGCCTGTATCGTGTTTACAAATTATAATGGACAGAATGACGGATAAACACACATGTCTAGATCGACTCAGCTAGTCGAGATATGATGATCGGTATACTTAAGGGTGTGTCTACGACCAATATTTCGCGGCGTTACAAATTCTTAGGGCTTCACAAAGCTATAATACCCTGACAACATAGTTGTGTAGGATATAAAAATCCACGCATTAATGTAGACCCTCCAAAACTTTTTTAAAAATCCAAGCCTTATTATAGATCCTCAAAAATATATTTTTAAAAAAAAATCCACGTCTTAATAGCGGCTCTGAGAAATATTTCCAAAAACTACACTCTAATGTAGACCCTCAAAAATATTTTTTAAATTGTTTGCCTATTCACAATAGTAGCATATTGTGAATTCAGTATCCCTACCGTATTATTGTGCAAGACACAAACCATTACATACCAATATTTCACTAGACTATTCTTTTTAGTTCAACCTCCAGATGACAGCACTGTGTATCAAATCTATTCTTCTTAGACGTGAACCGTATTGTCACGATCTCTTTTTCACAACAGATGTCTCAGTGGGAGTTCTGTTATTCCTCACCAGATGGACCTTTGTCATTATTTTGTCTCACAACCTAAACGGTTTGGGAACGAAAGTAAATTTTGTATATGTTATTTGATTTATATTTTCCTTTTGTACTATGATGGACCTTACCATAGCGTCCTATAAATGGTCTTCTAGAAATTAAATATTATAAAATCCACATTTACGAATTTGCAGACCTTCTAATAGACATTTTTTGAAGCAATTAAAATAATTTTTTCTCCAATTATATTATGAAAAAAATACAGAATTTTCAAAATAATTCTGATGACGATAGAGTGTAGGTCAATTTTTCGAAGTCGTATCACAATTATAGTTAGCTATTACAGTATTTTTCGGTTAATTGAACCTATGGTTAATTGGTTTCCACGCTTAATTGAACCTCATGATGGGTCAAAAATATTTCATTTCATAGTAAGCGGGTTCGGATAATTGGTTCCTCGGTTAATTGAACAAAAATTTGTGCAAATTTTGATGTGCAATTAACCGAAAAATACTGTATATAACTGTATAGCTATTGGATAGGATATTGATCCAATAGCTATAAGTTATAGCAACATCATTCTGGCATTGTCACATTACCATTTATTTACTGTCCCAATAAAAATTCCCAGTTTTCTATTCGAATTCGTAATTCGAAGTTGATTGTTCGATTTTATAACACTGACCTTTAAACTGTACAGTACTAAATATTATGCACACGTACTGTTTACGAACTAAAATTTATAAAAACTGTACAACATCGAAGTGAATATTTGCGAAAAACAAATTCTTTCAATAGATGGTATCACTGTAGCTGAAAAAATCACCCTATCTTTCAACCCCATAACAACTGTTTAATTCTGTTGTAAGATGTCGCCGTAATAATCCACACTTTGGCCACTTGGTGGATGCTTCACATATTTTCATCAGGATGAGCAAAAACCTTTAAACATTCCAGTATTACAATACCCTAAACAAAGTATCTAAGTGATAGAAATTAAAAAAAAACATAAAATCGCCTAGTGTTGACCCTTAAACATTTATTTAAACCAGTGAATCGGACGCGGTCGACCATACGATACCCTACAAAACTACCACAGAACTCTATCTTTCTGCGGATTTTTATTCCGAGCCTGGGTAATATTTCTTGACCTCTTCCTTACACTGACATATTTTCCTAATATTACCAATATTCAATACAGCCCTGCTAATTACTTGTCCATATTCCCTTCACCGTGGTTTCTGTTGTCATGTTCGGCCTATTATTGGCATCGACTCGAAAAAAACACAAAAAATTAAGTTTCCGGCCCACTTCATCCCAATATTAAAATCTGATCATCACCGAAAATTATAGACGTTGTCCTTGACCATAACTGGAACCTCATGCAAAATTTAAAAGCGATCAGCGCTATATTTCCGCCCTCTAGTGTGGTAATGGGTTACTAAATAATATCTGAATACGTAAGCACCTGTATATATAAGTGTAACTCCCACATCCGAGAACATACGACAATATAATTGATATCAATTTAAAGGTCAAGCACTCCTCTTGGATATACTATCGACTTCTTGGGTCTTTCAGGGGTAAATATATACGCCATAGAATACAAATTTTGTCATTTGTCACACAAAAGTCAGGGTTCATTTGACCCGCTAAATATTGACCAATCTTTATCTGACCAATCTTTATCCCCTTCTCCATGCGATGTTTGGGCCATAATTGCGGCCAGTGGAGCGACCAGAAAACTCGACAAAAATTGAGTATGTGGTCAATTTCATCCCCTAAATATTAACCGATCTTTACCAAAAACAATTGGGGTCTTCATTGACCTGAACCCAATTTTGTGAAGATTGGTCCATAACTGTGGCCTGTATCGTATTTACGAATTATAATGGACAGACGGACGGACACACATGTCTAGATGGACTTAGCTAGTCGAAATATGACGATCGGTATACTTAAAGGTGGGTCTAGGACCAATAATTCGTGGCGTTACAAATTTTTGGGGCTGCACAAAGCTATAATACCCTGACACCTTGTGTAGACCCTTGAACAATATTTTTAAAAACTTCACGCCTATTTTGGAAAACTTTTGCAATGATAGCAACGCCAGTGGGCGAATATGAGTGTGCTCCAAACTTCTAGCCGATTCTAAAAATGCTTCAGTAATTATCGACATAAAATTGTTGTACCATTTGGTGGCAATCCTTATCCTTCAATTGTTACAAGAGTTATCTCGTAATATGCCGTTGGAAAAAAACTTTAATTCTACTGTAAAATTAGGACTTCGTTCGGTATTATCCAATTATCTACAAATAATATTTCCATTCGAACTCTATTATCACAATTCAATAATGGTCGATTAAACCAGCCAAAGAAAATGATAACTCAGTTTTCTAATGGATACTGTGATGCCAACCATATTACAGCTCCAAAAAGGAGTCAGGATTTTTATCGGCCTTATCAAGGCTTTAATGGTACAACCGTTAACCCTAAAAAGCAGATGCAGATACCAAGCAATATTCTCATCACAGATACCTTGTTATCACAGATATCATTGGGTTCGGAGTTGTAGTCATTTCCTTCGAAAGTCTTAAAAGCCCATTATGGGCTTTTTAAGCTTTCAAGCCACTGCGGTAATACTGCAGTGTTGTGAAAGTTGTGGACAAAAAGTTGTGATAATTACACCCAGTGTTGTTGCTATGTATATGTGAAGGACATTCTCAGCGAACTACCCTGTGCTAGCATTGCAACAACCCTTATAAGACTGTTTTATACGATGCTTCGCCTTAAACAATATTAACAAGCCTTATAAAAATTGTGTGTGTATAACACATACACATGCATGTAAAAGCTCTTATATCGATGTTCTAACTGCTGTCCTCAGAATGTGGATACTGGAATATGGAAACAGTGCATAAAGCGGAGGCAGATGTCGCCCTAAGATAAACAAGGACACCATTGAAAGACTTCTCATATAACTGAGACCGGAAATGAAATACGAATACAAACAATGACTAATTTATAAGATAAATATATAAAACAATTTTTTTCGAGCACCATCATAACGCACGGATTTCTGAAAAATATTTTTTTTTAAGGAACCTAAATAGGTGTGGATTTTTTAAAAAATATTTTTCAGGGTATATACAGAGGCGTGGATTTTTATATCCTACACAACTATGTAGTCAGGGTATTATAGCTTTGTGCAGCCCCAAGAGTTTGTAACGCCGCGAAATATTGGTCCTAGACCCACCTTTAAGTATACCGATCATCATATCTCGACTAGCAGAGTCGATTCAGACATGTGTGTCCGTCCGTCAGACTGTCCATTATAATTTGTAAACACGATACAGGCCACAGTTATGGACGAATGTTCACGAAATTTTGTATGTAGGATGTGTTCTGGCCAACGAAGACCCCTATTGTTTTTGGTACAGATCGGTTAATATTTAGGGGATGTAATGGACCAAATATTAAATTTTTGTCGGTTTTTCTGGTCGCTCCAGAGGTTGCAATTATTGCCCGAACATCGAAATTTTACATGGAGAAGAGGATAAGGCCAAAAAATAAGCATTCCTGTATTGATAAAGATCGGTAATAATAATGGACCTTGTCTTTTGCGTGAAAAATGACAAAATTTGTATTCTATAGCCTATATACTCACAACTAAAGGACAAAGACCCGAGAATTTGTTAATATATCCAAGAGGATTGGTATCGATTGATACCAATTATATGGACGTATGTACACGGATGTGGGAGTTACACTTAAATATTTACAGGTGCTTAAGTGTTCAGATATTATTTGGTAACCCATTACCACACTGTAGGGCTGAAATACAGCTCTGATCGCTTTGAAATGTTCCAGTTATGGTCAAGGACAACGTCTATAATTTTTGGTAATGATCAGATAATCATTTTGGTATGAAGTGGACCGAAAACTTAATTATACCCTTCACCAAACTGTGGTACAGCGTATTATGTCTTTGTGCATATGTTTGAAACGAGATAGACCCATAGTTCCTTTTGCGAATATACATATAATCACTTTCTGAGTTGATTTATGCATGTTCGTCCGTCCATCCGTCCGTCTGCCCGTCTTTTGGTGTTAAATTGTAAACAAAGTACAAGTCGCATTTATAATCCGAATTGAATGAAATTTGGCACAGCTCATTTATTTGTCCCACGGACGAACCCTATTGAAATTGGGAAAAATCGCTTCAGATTTAGATATAGCTCCCATATATATATATATATATATATATATTTTCGTCCGAATGGTGTACCAAAGTCGATAAATATCTTTCGATTTGCAAGAAATTTTGCACATCGTACTGAATTAAGCCTAGAGTGATGTGTGCAAAGTTTCGTGAAAATCGGTTCAGTTTTAGATATAGCTCCCATATATATTTTCGTCCGATTTAAGATAATTGGTGCACAAAAGTCCCTATATAGGTTTCGATTTGCACGAAATTCGGCACGACTTACTCAATTAGGCCTAGAATGAAAGTTTCGTGAAAATCGGTTCAGATATAGATATAGCTCCCATATATATTTTCGTCCGATTTAATGTAAATGGTACACCTAAGGCCCAATAAATTCTTCGATTTGCACGAAATTTGACATAGCCTACTGAATTGAGCCTAGATTTATGTGTTCAAAGTTCCGTGAAAATTGGTTCAGATTTAGATATAGCTCCTATATATATGTTCGTCCGATTTAGGGAAAATTGTGCATCAAAGTCCCTATGTATCTTTCGATTTGCACGAAATTTCTCATAGCGTACTGAATTAAGTCTAGAATGATGTGTGCTGAGTTTCGTGAAGATCGGTTCAGATTTAGATATAGCTCCTATATATATTTTCGTCCGATTTAAGGTAAATGGTGCACCAATGTCCCTATATATCTTTCGATTTGCATCAAATTTGGCATAGCGTAATGAATTAGGTCTAGACTGATGTGTGTCGAGTTCCCTGAAAATCGTTCCAGATTTGGATATAGCTCCTATATATATTTTCGTCGGATTTAATGTAAATGGTGCACCAAAGTCCGAATATATCTTTCGATTTGCACGAAATTTGGCACAGTGTAGTGAATTAAGACTTGAATGATGTGTGCTGAGTTTCGTCAATATCGGTTCAAATTTAGATATAGCACTGACTCCTAATGTTTGTCCGATTGACACGAAAATGCACGTGTATTATGTTCGCTACAAATCGATTTAAATAAGTTTGTCCCATTGTACGCAAACCACTGTAATTCTGCCTGAATGAAATGAAACTTAGCATAGGTTTCTGAATATATGTACGGATTGATGTTAGTCAGTTCACCACATATAGATAAAGATCACATACTTGAGTTTGTTCAATTTCAATGTTCCTTCGAAAAGGCGACGTCTATTACGATATATATATATATATACTTTGCACAAAGTATACCAAAGTGGCGAAGGGTATTATATAGTCGGCCCAGTTCGACTTTACTTCTTTCCTTACAGGTTTAAACATGTTTTTTCAGGGTTTTATTACAGGCGTGGATATTTTAAAGACGTGGATTGTTTTAAAAATATTTTTGAGGGTATATTTATAGGCGTGGATTTTTTTAAAAATATTTTTGAGGGTATATTTATAGGCGTGGATTTTTTAAAAATATTTTTGAGGGTATATTTATAGGCGTGGATTTTTTAATTAATTTTTGGGGGGTATATTTATAGGCGTGGATTTTTTTAAAATATATTTCAGGGTATATTTATAGGCGTGGATTTTTTAAAAATATATTTCAGGGTATATTTATGGGCGTGGATTTTTTAAAAATATATTTCAGGGTATATTTATAGGCGTGGATTTTTTTAAAAAAAATTTCAGGGTATATTTATAGGCGTGGATTTTTTAAAAATATTTTTCAGGCGTACCAATAGGCGAAGATTTTTTAAAAATATTTTTCAGGCGTACCAATAGGCGTGGATTTTTTAAAAATATTTTTCAGGGTATATTTATAGGCGTGAATTTTTTAAAAATATTTTTCAGGGTATATTTATAGGCGTGGATTTTTTAAAAATATTTTTCAGGGTATATTTATAGGCGTGGATTTTTTAAAAATATTTTGTAGGGTATATTTATAGGCGTGGATTTTTTAAAAATATTTTTTCAGGTCCTACTATAAGGCGTGGATTTTTAAAAACATTTTTTCAAGTTCTTCTATAAGGCGTGGATTTTTTAAAAATATTTTTTCAAGTTCTACTATAAGGCGTGGATTTTTAAAAATATTTTTTTCAAGTTCTACTATAAGGCGTGGATTTTTTAAAAATATTTTTTTCAGAGAGGCGTGGATTTTTTAAAAATATTTTTTTCAGAGAGGCGTGGATTTTTTAAAAATATTTTTTTCAGAGAGGCGTGGATTTTTTAAAAATATTTTTTTCAGAGAGGCGTGGATTTTTTAAAAATATTTTTTTTCAGGCTCTACTATAAGGCGTGGATTTTTTAAAAATATTTTTTTTTCAGGCTCTACTATAAGGCGTGGATTTTTTAAAAAATATGTTATAAAAGTAAATTTTTATTTTAATATATTGTTACACAACCACCAAGCTATGTCATCAACTCCCTAAGGGCTATTTTCCAATAACATTTTCAATATCAATAAATTTCCTGTTCACACATTCGGCACCAGTATCAGCTTCAAATCTAAATTTATTTTTGCTCGCATTTCACATCAATAATATTAGCATTTAAACAAAATTGCAAAACGAAAACGAAAAACCGACAATCCATTTTATTAACACTTAAATTTGTGGCAATCTGAATATGAACTCTATTAAAGTCCTATTTCCAACAATTTAGAAAATAATCTCCGTAATATCAACTGTGCAATATTTATTTGGATTTTTGTTTCATCGTCTCGGTCGCATTCGAGTCGATCTGTGTATTGTTGCCGATACTGTTGTTGTTGTTGTCGTCGTTGTTGTTTTTGGCTTTACCATAAATCTCAACATATTGTTAAATTTTTCAACAACTAACGAAGGCGAGCAAAAACCAAAAAAAAAAAGTGCTAAATTGAAAATCCCTATGACCGCACACATACATACATAAATATATTAGGATTTTTTGAAAAACAAAAAAATACAAACGGATGGATATAAAGTACACAGACACATATATGTGTATACAATACATATGTACAAATTAATTTTATGTTATTTAGTAACGTATATATTAGGGTGGTTTCTTTTCCAGGACCACAAAAAGTTCCGGATTTTTTTTAAATATTTTTTGAAGAACTATAAATGGAGAGAGGCTTCAAGAGGCCTGGATTTATTTAAAAATACTTTAAGGAGGCTTCAAGAGGCCTGGATTTATTTAAAAATACTTCAAGGAGGCTTCAAGAGGCGTGGATTTATTTAAAAATACTTTAAGGAGGCTTCAAGAGGCTTGGATTTATTTTAAAATACTTCAAGGAGGCTTCAAGGGGCGTGGATTTATTTTAAAATACTTCAAGGAGGCTTCAAGAGGCGTGGATTTATTTTAAAATACTTCAAGAGGCGTGGATTTATTTTAAAATACTTCAAGGAGGCTTCAAGAGGAGTGGATTTATTTAAAAATACTTTAGGCGGATGAACAGGATAAATAGGATTTAAAAAAATTAGTAGTATCATAAAAAGGAGTGTGTTTTTTTAGAAATATTTTTCCAGGTTCAGATTTTTATATTACTCACTTAGCTGCCTTGTGACAGAACTTTCGTTCCATAAGCCGAGCTTAAAAAAGATTTTCAGACGCATCGGTCTTTTGCGCAGTTTTTCCAATTTGAAAGACCATATTAGGCAATGTTGTCTTCCACTTGATCTTTCGAACGTATTCGTGGCCTTCCCCTTCTGCGTGAACCATCAGCTGGTTCGCTTTTATATACCTTCTGGGCTGGTGCATTTTCATCCATTTTCACAACATGACCTAGCCAAGTAGTCGCTGCAGCTCAATACGTGTGACAATGTCGATGTCCGAGAATAGCTGGTACAACTCATGGTTCATTTGATGGCGATATTCACCATCAACGCAGATCGGCCCATAGATCTTTCGGAGAAATTTTCTCTTAAACACTCCCAGAGCTGCCTCATCTGCTTGCGTAAGTACCCATGCTTCAGACCCATATAACAGCACGGCTAGTATCAGCGTTTTGTAGAGTGTGAGTTTGGTCTGGCGGGAGGTGGTCTTGCTTTTGAGTTGTTTGCTCAGACCATAATAGCATCGGTTGGCCATCACAATCCTGCTCCGAATTTCAAAACGTATGCCATTCGTTTTATTTATGGCGGTACCAAGGTATACAAAAACTACCTCGAAGCTGTAGTTCTCAAGTTCCACAGTTGATATTCACCAGCAACGCAGATCGGCCCATAGATCTTTCGGAGAATTTTTTTCTCAAACACTCCCATGCTTAAGATCCATATAACAGCAGGGGTAGTATCAGCGTCTTATAGAATGTGAGTTTGGTTTGGTGGGAGGTGGCCTTGCTTTTGAGTTGTCTGCTTAGACCATAATAGCATCGGTTGCCCATCACTATCCTTCTCCGAATTTCAAAACTGATGTCATTCGTTTTGTTTATGGCGGCGCCAAGGTATATAAAATCTTTGACTACCTCGAAACTGTAGTTCTCAAGTCCCACAGTTGATCCGAGTCTACTAGACGTCTTGCGCGTTGATACCATTAGCTTGGTCATCTCGGGAGCCGTTTACTGCCAGACCCACTTTGGCAGACTCCATCTCAATTTCTTCAAATGTGGCTGTTACCATTCGCAATGTTCGACCAATTATATCGATGTCATCGGCGTAGGTGAGTAACATGTGTTGTTTGGTGTACAGAGTGACATTTCTGTTCATTTTTGCCTCTCGTATGACCATTTCTAGCAGGATGATAAAATAGTCACACGACAAGCTGTTACCTTGTCTGAATCCTCGTTCGGCATTAAAGGGCTCCGAGAGGTCCTTTCCGACTTTAACTGTTGATCTTGTGCCACTTAAAGTTATCCTACATAGCCGAATTAATTTTGCCAGGAATGCCAAACGCAGACATGGCTTTAAACACCTCTGAACGGATAGGGCTGTCAAATGCGGCTTTATAGTCGACGAATAGCTGGAATGTGTCGATGTGTTTTTCGTGGGTTTTTTCCAAGATTTGGCGCAGAGTAAAAATCTGGTCAATGGTGGATTTGTCAGGTCTGAAGCCGCATTGGTATGCTCCAATAATGCCATTGACCATTGGCTTCAATCGTTCACACAGTACGCGATGGAAGGAGGCTTATTCACTTTGTAGTTGGCACATATCGTTTTGTCTCCATTTTTGTGCATGGGACACAGGATGCTGAGGTTCCAATCATTGAGCATGCGTTCTTCTAGCCAAATTGTACTAATCAGCTGGTGCATGCTTCTTACCAGCCTCTGACCACCAGTCTGCAATAGTTCGGCTATTGATTGCTGTTGTCAATACCGTCATCTATTATTGGTTCAGGGGTATCCTCTTCACCGCTACTATTTGATACCAGAAGTTTCTCAAAATGCTCCTTCCAGATCCTCAGCACGCTATCTGTATCTGTCACCAGGCTTCCTTTTTCATCTCTACAGGTGGATGTGCCTGCACCAAAGCCTTCGGTTTGGTGTTTTACCCGTTGGTAGAATTTTCGGACTTCATTCAGACTCCTGTACATCTCGATTTGCTCACGCTCACGTTTTTCTTGTTCTTTCTTCTTTTTTCTGAAGATACGTTTTTCCTCTCTCCTTTTCTCCCGATAGTTCTCCATCGCATTATGTGTTGCTACTGTCCGCAGTGTTGCCTTATACGCTGCGTTTTTCAGATTAGTAGGTACGACATTCCTGATCTACCGCGGATTTCTTGATGGTGGTCTTTGGTACACAAGTGTTGCTTTTACTGCAGTTTGTAGGGAGTGGGAAATTCTCTGTCACTGTGCTTCTGTATTATTATCGGGACATAATTCGTCCGATTTTAGGTAATGAGTGCACCAAAGTCCCTATACATCCTTCGATTTGCACGAAATTCGGCCTAAAGTACTGAATTAAGTATAGAACGATGTGTGTTAAATTTTGTAGAAATCGGTTCAGATTTAGATATAGCTCCCATATATATTTTCGTCCGATTTTATGTAAATAGTGCACCAAAGTCCCCATATATCTTTCGATGTGCACGAAATTTGGCATCGCGTTATGAATAAAGTCTAGAAGTCTAGTGTGCTAAGTTTTGTGAAAATCGGTTCAGATTTAGATATAGCTCCCATATATATTTTCGTCCGATTTAATGTAAATGGTGCACCAATGTCCCTATATATCCTTCGATTTGCACGAAATTTTGCATAACGTACTGAATTAAGTCTAGAACGATGTGTGTTAAATTTCGTGAAAATCGGTTCAGATTTAGATATAGCTCCCATATATATTTTCGACCGATTTTAGGTAAATAGTGCACCAAAGTCCCTTTATATCCTTCGATTTGCACGAAATTTGGCATAACGTACTGAAGGGTATCATATAGTCGGCCCAGTCCGACTTTACTACTTTCCTTACTGGTTTAAAATTAATGTTAATTAATTGTTCAAGGACCACCACAAAACTGAGATTTTGTAAAATTTAATTTTTTCAAGCACCACAACACCCTAATACACCTAAGAGCCATCCATATTCCCCACTATTTTTGTGCGGAAACTTCCGTATTTTCGAAGTTTTTTTTGGCCAAAAAAGCTCGAATCCCCTAATGATATGCCTGGTGAATAGAATAAAAACAAATTAAATTTTATACAAATAATCCAAAATACATGTGCATATGTGTGTGTGCGTGTGTCCTGGAAAATACATGACTGAAAACAATACATAAATGAACACCAACAACAACAACAAATGCCAAAAAATCGTAAGAGCACCGTTATAAAATGCAAAATAAATACTCGGATATGCACCATCTCACACAGCAGCTCAATGAATTCATCCTGTCGATATGTTTTGTTTTTGCCATTTTGTGTTTGAATATAAATCCGGTAATGAATGTGTGTTAGGTGGCGGTGTTAATGTGTGTTCTATACGCACACTCATACACACACACTCACATATATACATACTCAGTTATTCACATATCCTAGGTGGAAAAGTGGATTAGTAATAAAGCCAAACAAAGTTGCAGCGTGGGGTAGTACCGACTAGCAATGGAAAAATGGCGGGACAGGAGGGAATTTTTTAAAAACATATTTTTTCAAGGGTCTCCATAAGGCGTGGATGTCTAAAAAATATTTTTTCAAGGGTCTCCATAAGGCGTGGATTTTTAAAAAGTATTTTTTCAAGGGTCTCCGTAAGGCGTGGATTTCTAAAAAATATTTTTCAAGGCCCAACACAAGGCGTGGATTTCTACAAAAAATATTTTTTCAACGGTCTCCATAAGGCGTGGATTTCTAAAAAATATTTTTTTTCAAGGGTCTCCAAAAGGCGTGGATTTCTAAAAAATATTTTTTCAAGGGTCTCCATAAGGCGTGGATTTCTAAAAAATATTTTTTCAAGGGTCTCCATAAGGCGTGGATTTCTAAAAATTTTTTTTCAAGGGTCACCACAAGGCGTGAATTTCTAAAAATATCTTTTCAGGGGTCTCCATAAGGCGTGGATTTCTATAAAATATTTTTTCAAAAGTCTCCATAAGGCGTGGATTTCTAAAAAATATTTTTTCAAGGTCCTCAACATTTTGTGATCCCTTTCTGCAACCCCTTTGCCACACCAACTTTCCTCCACTCCAAAAAAAATCCGAAAATCTATTTTTCGCAAAAAGTTCCAGTTTTTAAGCTTAAAAGCAAACAACATCAACAACAACAACAAAGTTTGTCTGCTGTGTTGACCATGTTGTCGTGGTATTAGTTTTGTCTGAAATATTTATAAATATGTTTGCATGCTGGACACAAGCACACACACACCCATAAAACTCACTACAAAAAATATAATCACATATATCTCAATGATGATGCCGATATTCGTTTATATGTGTTTTGAAATACATTTGCATGGGTATGATTGTGTGAGTGCGTGTGTGTGTTTTTATAAAAATTATGTTAAAGTAAATTAGACAACATTTAATTTAGTTTGAAATCCGATAGGAAACGGATGTCAGGATGTGTAGCGGAAGCTGTAAACAAAATAATAAAGAGTGGAAACGAATTTTTTGGGCCTTACAAAATTTTTGGAGGGTCTAATAGAGGCGTGGGGTGGGGTAGAGGATGCTAGATACCAAGCAACGGCTCTGATTGACTTTAACATGGCGAAGTCCAGGCTTATCTTGGACCCTCATTCATCTCAATTGTGGACACTGACCTCCCTGGGGTAGCTATTTTCATCACCCGATGAAATAGTGAGCTAATATGTGCCTAGAAACAGCATATGATCGTTGCCCTGGCTATGACATTAAAATTCTCATAGGAGATGTTAATGGAAAAATCGGAAGGGAAAATATCTTTGGCCCCACCGTCGGAAAATTCTGTCTCCATGAAGAAACATCAGACAACGGCATGAGGTTGATTGACTTCGCTGCAGCAAAAAAACATGGTAGTTAGGAGCAAAAGATTCAAGCATCTCGATATACACAAGGTCACTTGGATTTCTCCCGATCGAACAATGAGAAATCAAATCGATCATGTTGGGATAGACGGAAGGCATTCATCCAGTGTTTTAGACGATCCGGGGAGCGAATATTGATTCGGACCAGCACTCGTCTTAATGTAGCAGCAAAGGTGCGATCTAAAACAACACGGAAACTCTGCACGGAAAAGCTGCAAACACAACAGGTAGCAGAAGCCTACTCCGCTCAACTTACCCACCTGCTTGACGAAAGCACCCCTCGTCCCGATAATAATATAGAAGCACAGTGACAGAGAATTTCCCACTCCTACAAACTGCAGTAAAAGCAACATTTGGGTACAAAAGACTACCATCAAGATATCCGCGGTACGATCAGGAGTGTCGCAATGCTACCAGGGATGGTCCGTGTGACGAATTTTTAGGTTTTCGACTGTCAAAAAGGTGTAAACGTCGAAAACGTCATATACCTGTATAAAATGTAATAAACGTAGTAAACGTTATTTATATCAATATTATCAGCATATACAGTTATTTTCAAGAATATATATTATTTTTACATATATGACTGATATATGACTGACTATTCCTTACTAGAACTGATAAAAATTTCTCAATTTTTTGAGAAGAAAATTTTGAAATTTTTTTATCGATTTGAGTGAAGCATGCGTAATTCCCAAATTGATTAATGAAAATAGCTAATTTGCCAAAAACATAATGGATTTAGGTTAGTTTCCGACGATTCTGACGTATGTATTATACGTCGGAAATGTATGTCATTTACGTCACTGTTTCTGGCAGGCCATCTCTGAATGCTACTGATATGAAAAACGCATCGTATAGGACAACCCTGCGGACAGTAGCAAGACGAGGGAGAGCTATCGGGAGAAAAGGAGAGAGGAAAAAAGAAGAAAGAGCAAAAAACATGAGCGTGGGCAAATCGAGATGTACAGGAGTCAGAATGAAGTCCGAAAATTCTACCAACGGCTTTGGTGCAGGCATATCCTCCGAAGGCTTTGGTGCAGGCACATCCTCCTGTAGAGATGAAGAAGGAAACCTGGTGACAGATACAGGCAGCGTGCTGACGATCTGGAAGGACCACTTTGACAAACTTCTGGTATCAAATAGTAGCGGTGAAGAGGATACTCCAGAACCAATAATAGATGACGGTATAGAGTGTATACCACCTACCCAAGATGAAGTCAGAATAGCAATCAATCGGCTGAAGAATAATAAAGCAGCAGGTGCCGATGGGTTACAAACCGAACTATTCATGACTGGTGGTCAGATGCTGGTCAGGAGCATGTACCAGCTGATTAGTACAATTTGGCTAGATGAATGCATGCCCAATGATTGGAACCTCAGTATCCTGTGTCCCGTGCACAAACAATGAGACAAGACTATATGTACCAACTATAGAGGAATAAGTCTCCTTCCCATCGCATATAAAGTGCTATCCAGCGTACTGTGTGAACGACCGAAGCCAATGGTCAATGACATTATTGGACCATACCAATGTGGCTTCAGACCTGGCAAATCCACCATTGACCAGACTTTCACTCTGTGCCAAATCCTGGAAAACCCATGAAAAACACATCGACACATTCCACCTATTCGTCGACTATAAAGTCGCATTCGACAGTCCTATCCGTTCAGAGGTGTATAAAGCCATGACTGCGTTTGGCATTCCTTCAAAAAATTGCAGGATAACTTTAACTGGCACAAGATCACCAGTTAAAGTCGAAAAACAGAGGATTCAGAAAAGGTGACAGTTTGTCGTGTAGCCTTTT